>NC_050175.1:39150891-39173391 GCF_008315115.2 Sander lucioperca
AAGAGTCTCCCTGATAGGAGGAGGAGTTTGTGTTTGGTTAGATAGATAGATAGATAGATAGATAGGTAGATAGATAGATAGATAGATAGATTTATTTTTACTGATTCCAAAAAAATGGGAAATTCCAGTGTTGCAGCAGCAAAAATATCAGACACACATCACACATACAGAATATACATGAAGTAAAAGGATACAATATACATGAAATAATAATAGGATAGAATATAGGAACACATAGTTTAAAATATATATAAGTTGGGAATAAAAACTGTACAACTGTTTAAATAGTATTGATTCAGAACTTAACTCTATTAAAACTTTAAAATGTTAGGGTAGTATTCAACTTTCAAATCACATTAATACTGTCTGAAATATTCAACCTTCTTTGAGGCTTTTAAAAAAAGCCCTTCTGACATTTTTACATTAGTGTGTTTTGGATAAAATGTTCAGACTCAGAGTTCCAGGATTTTTCCCCTTTTGATATTTTCTTTCTAATAAAAATCCCCAATAAAATTCACTTTATTCTCGAAATATTTTGTTCCTTAACAGCGTCCCTAAAGGGCCGTTCACACTAGGGCTGTTGTAACGAATGCCAAAATGAAATTTGAATGGTATTATAGAGGAAGCTCTAGTCCACACCAAGAACGAAGACGTTCTGCAAACAGCATCGTCAAACACGCGCTGCACGCTCCAGCTGATAATACATTACAGCAGGCGTTGCAACGTACGATTACAGGAATGTCTGTAGTAATATCCCACATATTTGTGTATTCAGGTACATTTTATGAACCAAAAAAGTCTCCTGGCGGTCCCTGAAAAAACAACACAGCTGTCTTCTCCAGGAAACAGCAGGTGCTCAGCGCTGCAGAGAGCCGGGGGGATGAGAGCGGGCAGGCGGGCGGTGTCAGGTCTGTGCAGAGGAGCATCGAGGGGAAAAGTCACGCCACTAACCACCTGTGTGCAACAGATCTCTCCGCCGTGTCATGTTGTAAATTCAGATGGATTCTGATTGGCTGTCAGTGTTTCCGTCGTTCATCAAATCGCTCTGAAAGTGATCCCGACGATATTGTTCTCCACTGTCGTTGTCGTTATTACATTACATGTCATTTAGCTGACGCTTTTATCCAAAGCGACTTACAATTAAGTGCTTTCAACTTTGAAGGTGCAAACTCCAGACAAGTAGTAAGTGCAAGTACATTAGCTTTAAATAAGTCAAACTACAAAGAGCCATATGAAAGTGCAGCATCAAGATATATATATATTATTATTATTATTATTATTATTCAAAAAAAATGTCCTTCTTTATCTGAGGTGTAGTCGGAAGAGATGTGTTTTTAGCCTTCGGCGGAAGATGTGTAGGCTTTCCTGATGTCAATAGGGAGCTCATTCCACCATTTAGGAGCCAGGACAGTGAACAGTCGGGATTTCGTTGAGTGATTAGTTCTCCCTCGCTGTGAGGGGGCAGCAAGCAGTTTGGCTGATGCAGAGCAGAGTGGGCGTATAGGATTTGACCATATCCTGGATGTATGCCGGGGCTGATCCGTTCGTGGCCCTGTATGCAAGTACTAGTGTCTTGAAGGGGATGCGGGCAGCAACTGGTAACCAGTGAAGAGAGCGGAGGAGCGGTGTAGTGTGAGAGAACTTGGGGAGGTTGAAGACAAGTCGAGCATGCAGGGAGCATGCAGGCAGGCCAATCAGCAGGGAGCATGCAGGCAAGCCAATCAGGAGGGAGTTGCAGTAGTCTAGACGTGAGATGACTAGAGCCTGAACCAGAACCTGAGATGCCTTCTGCGTTAGAAGGGGACGTATCCTTCTGATGTTATGCAGCATGTATCTACACGATCGGGTGGTTGCAGTTATAGTTATGGTTATAGTTGTGGTGTGGACTCCACTATCCACTTGAGTTAGACTACTACTAGGGCTGCACGATCTGAGGAAAATATGCAATATGCGATAACGTTGTGAATATCACGATGACTATATTTCAATCAGGAGAGACTTCGTTGCAGATATGCAAACATTTATTGTACGAATGCATGATATGACATGTACAGTCTTTGGAGATTAGACTCCATCATTATGAAATTATATATATAATTAGGGTGTTAGAAAGCCAGAAGCTGATCCCCCGATGGAGTCTAGACACTGATGGTGGTGTGAAGAACCCGAATACCGAACCAAGGAGCCGATGGCAGTGCAGTCGGAAGACCAGAGGAGCAAGGGGAGGAGGAAGGTTGTGCTCTTAGCCTGAAATGACAACTGAGCAGCAGAGAGAGACAGGTTTAAAACAGGGATGTCATGCTGTGATTGGCTCGTGAAATTCAAGGCCGCTTCTGATTGGTTAGATAAAAGTGAGCGCCTATAACAGCTGTTCAGTTTTAGAAGAGAGAGAAATGTGATTAAGTTTAGAAGTCTTCCTGCAAGAATTTACTCTGAGCTCCATTACTTGCGATAAATAAAGAGATATTAAAGTGTGCTCAGTTCTGCATTTCTGCTGCTTTCAGTTTTCTGCTAAAATACAACAAATTGCTTGTTGAACTAAAGACAGATGAAAAAAAATCATTTCCAACCTACTTTTATTGAACAAATTGAACATTGAATTGAATATAGAAGGCACCGCTGAAATAAGAATGACAGTTTATTTTTATTTCTAGTGTTATTTCCTGCTGATATTTTCTTTCAACTAACACAAAAAATCCTAGCAGGTCTATCGCGATGTCGCAGCATTTCGCCATGTGTATATTGCACCAGTTAATATTGCGATGACGATGAAAAATGATATATTGTGCAGCCCTAACTACTACCACTAGTGGTTGGCGGCCCTTAACACTCTGTCCTAATAACTGTTGTCCATTTCCCCTGATGCAAAGTTAGGGCTCTGACGGTATAGTTTTTTTCTTATGAAGAAGCAAGTATGTATGTTACGAGAGTAGCGTAAGTTAGAGCGAGAATGGCAGGTTGCCTTAGGTGAGTGACGTCAGTGCCCGTGCAAGGAGAGCGAGCGGTAACGGAGAGTAGCGTATTAGTGCGTCTGTGAGGAAAAGAGAGAGGAATAGATAGGAAGATAGGAATAGATAGCAAAGATGATGTAAAGGGAGTTGAAAGTGAACAATTAAACAACAAGCTAAAGCTTCTCAAGACACGGTGGCTTTATCTGTTGTCAATACTGCCGGTAAAGTGAAGTGCGTTACCCCCGAAAACAACATTGGCTTAAACCTTACAACATATGTTGCAGCCATAGACTGTATAAAAAGATTGCAGCACAGTGTTTCCATTTCAGCTCAATGTGAGAGTCTCTACTGAGTTTTGCTGTCCTCTCCGTTGATCTATTCCACAGTTTAGTAAGCTCTATTGTCAATAGAATAAAAGAATAGTTTGCCGACAATGCCGAGTGCAGACGCTTCACAGCACAGCGGTCTTAGCAGCTGAGCAGACAGAGAGCAGAGAGGGTGACTCGTAGAGCTTAGATCGGGCCCAAAAAATCAAGCCCGACCCTACCCGAGCCCGTGCACATTGCGTCCGAGCCCGGCCCGGCCCGACACATTAACTGTAATTAAGAGCCCGAGCCCGATTTAAAGCCGACAATTTTTTAATCCGTGGGCCGTTATAAGTGACGTTCTCAACTACAATTCAGAGTTGTTTGAACTGCAGAAATCTGTTTAGATTTATCTTAATGAATAATGCAACAAGGACAAAGCATGTAAACTGCTGTTAGTTTATTCTGAATGGAATACATTCCCTCAGCCGAATAGTGAGGGTAACAGATCAAGGCAGCAACATAATCAAAGCCCTGGAACCATATAGGAGACTTTCTGGTCTTGATCCCCTAATTAATACTGTCCTTCACCACGGTCTCCATCACCTAATTAATACTGTCCTTCACCACGGTCTCCATCACCTAATTAATACTGTCCTTCACCACGGTCTCATCACCTAATTAATACTGTCCTTCACCACGGTCTCCGTCACCTAATTAATACTGTCCTACACCACGGTCTCATCACCTAATTAATACTGTCCTTCACCACGGTCTCCGTCACCTAATTAATACTGTCCTTCACCACGGTCTCCATCACCTAATTAATACTGTCCTTCGCCACGGTCTCATCACCTAATTAATACTGTCCTTCACCACGGTCTCATCACCTAATTAATACTGTCCTTCACCACGGTCTCATCACCTAATTAATACTGTCCTTCACCACGGTCTCATCACCTAATTAATACTGTCCTTCACCACGGTCTCCATCACCTAATTAATACTGTCCTTCACCACGGTCTCATCACCTAATTAATACTGTCCTTCACCACGGTCTCATCACCTAATTAATACTGTCCTTCACCACGGTCTCATCACGGTCTCATCACCTAATTAATACTGTCCTTCACCACGGTCTCCATCACCTAATTAATACTGTCCTTCACCACGGTCTCCATCACCTAATTAATACTGTCCTTCACCACGGTCTCCATCACCTAATTAATACTGTCCTTCACCACGGTCTCCATCACCTAATTAATACTGTCCTTCACCACGGTCTCCGTCACCTAATTAATACCGTCCTTCACCACGGTCTCCATCACCTAATTAATACCGTCCTTCACCACGGTCTCCATCACCTAATTAATACCGTCCTTCACCACGGTCTCCATCACCTAATTAATACTGTCCTTCACCACGGTCTCATCACCTAATTAATACTGTCCTTCACCACGGTCTCATCACCTAATTAATACTGTCCTTCACCACGGTCTCATCACCTAATTAATACTGTCCTTCACCACGGTCTCATCACCTAATTAATACTGTCCTTCACCACGGTCTCCATCACCTAATTAATACTGTCCTTCACCACGGTCTCCGTCACCTAATTAATACTGTCCTTCACCACGGTCTCCATCACCTAATTAATACCGTCCTTCACCACGGTCTCATCACCTAATTAATACTGTCCTTCACCACGGTCTCTGTCACCTAATTAATACTGTCCTTCACCACGGTCTCCATCACCTAATTAATACTGTCCTTCGCCACGGTCTCATCACCTAATTAATACTGTCCTTCACCACGGTCTCATCACCTAATTAATACTGTCCTTCACCACGGTCTCATCACCTAATTAATACTGTCCTTCACCACGGTCTCATCACCTAATTAATACTGTCCTTCACCACGGTCTCCATCACCTAATTAATACTGTCCTTCACCACGGTCTCATCACCTAATTAATACTGTCCTTCACCACGGTCTCATCACCTAATTAATACTGTCCTTCACCACGGTCTCATCACGGTCTCATCACCTAATTAATACTGTCCTTCACCACGGTCTCCATCACCTAATTAATACTGTCCTTCACCACGGTCTCCGTCACCTAATTAATACTGTCCTTCACCACGGTCTCCGTCACCTAATTAATACTGTCCTTCACCACGGTCTCCATCACCTAATTAATACTGTCCTTCACCACGGTCTCCATCACCTAATTAATACTGTCCTTCACCACGGTCTCCGTCACCTAATTAATACCGTCCTTCACCACGGTCTCCATCACCTAATTAATACCGTCCTTCACCACGGTCTCCATCACCTAATTAATACCGTCCTTCACCACGGTCTCCATCACCTAATTAATACCGTCCTTCACCACGGTCTCATCACCTAATTAATACTGTCCTTCACCACGGTCTCATCACCTAATTAATACTGTCCTTCACCACGGTCTCATCACCTAATTAATACTGTCCTTCACCACGGTCTCATCACCTAATTAATACTGTCCTTCACCACGGTCTCCATCACCTAATTAATACTGTCCTTCACCACGGTCTCCGTCACCTAATTAATACTGTCCTTCACCACGGTCTCCATCACCTAATTAATACCGTCCTTCACCACGGTCTCCATCACCTAATTAATACTGTCCTTCACCACGGTCTCCGTCACCTAATTAATACCGTCCTTCACCACGGTCTCCATCACCTAATTAATACCGTCCTTCACCACGGTCTCCATCACCTAATTAATACTGTCCTTCACCACGGTCTCCGTCACCTAATTAATACCGTCCTTCACCACGGTCTCCATCACCTAATTAATACTGTCCTTCACCACGGTCTCCATCACCTAATTAATACTGTCCTTCACCACGGTCTCATCACCTAATTAATACTGTCCTTCACCACGGTCTCCGTCACCTAATTAATACTGTCCTTCACCACGGTCTGCATGCTGACGCACTGGCTGACAACAGTCCTGCAGAGGGGGGGAGACACGATGTAGCCCAGTTTACCTCACACTCAAGTCAGTGCAGGACACCCGGAGCTACGGGAGAAGCTGGAGAGGCAGAGCTTTCTCCCCACCGAATAAGGCTAATAAAGTCATGATTAAAAAACACAAATGCTTTATCGAGGATGGCGGCGGAAAATATCGGCTGGCCCGGCCCGTGGCTCGGGTCCGGTTCGTGCTCGGGCTCGAGCTCGGGCAGAGAATCTAAACTCTAGCGATATACCAATATAAACTGCTTTGTTTTAGGCTACAAAACGTGCACGAAGGCTGAAATGTAACCGTGCGGTTTTGTCGGGATTAAGCTATAAACAGAAGGAAAGTCCGCTAGTGTTGCGCCCCTGAAAAAGGGGAGAAATAATCACGAGAGTGATACAGCGATGTTTCCTCACTGAGAACTTTAGTGTAATTCCATTTTACAACAGTACCACATTTTAACAGAACAACAGATCTACAGGAAACAGGTCATTTTGTAGAGTACCAGGCTTATTCAAATCACAACAGCATACACTGTAATTCACTAATTACTCACTACTACTAATTTTCAATATAACTGTTAAGTACAAAGTAGTTTTAGCTCAGTAACCCATAACTAAATTTATCACAAATGTCAAAGTGTTTGAAACACATTATACAAATAAACACCACAAAATATATTATTAACTGCGTACATGTTCACAATTGGCATGAAATGGCGGCTATTCTCAGTACGAAACTATTCTTCTATGTAACTGTGCTGGGGTTCTGCTCACACACACACACACACACGTTACGTTCTGCAAACTTAACTCTAACTTACTCAAAATGTTACTAACACACACCTTAAACACTCTTGACATGTTAGAAAGTAGCAAGTAATTAAATTAACTGTTTTATATCAATAACGTACCTGAAAAAGGGGAGAAATAATCACGAGAGTGATACAGCGATGTTTCCTCACTGAGAACTTTAGTGTAATGAGGAAAAGACCGCGATTTCCCCGAGAACTTGGGTGGAGACCAAAGCAATCGATCTCAGGCTCATAGATTAAGAGCACTTAGTAGATCACAGATTAACACTTTTACCCTTAAAGTATGCACCACAAAATAAAGTAATACATATGTTTACACATTCTTCTTACAATTTTTACCCTTTGTATGCGTGACAGATTTTAACTTTTTAACACAATTATATGAATTTTATCAATCTCTATGAACTAGTACTGAGTGCATGATCTTTTTAATCTGAGATATTTTAAGATCCTCACATACTATGAACTTACCAATACCTTTTAGCGTATAACAGGCTTTAATTATTTCTATTTCCTTTAACCTGTCACACTAGCTGCTAGGCTAATATGCAATGGTAAACACTGCAGTGGTAACGTTAATGTGTCTGCCTCAGCTGAGAATGGAGAAATGTCTTTGCCTTACCTACCGTGTATTATCATAAACGTGTTATTAAACCTGTTTGCTGATGGTACCAAAAAAAACAAATAAGTCTGCCGTTGTGTTTTGCATCCATAATGAGTCCTGTCGCATTCAAAAAACATTCATATCTGGGAAGAATAATGTTAACCCATTTACATTTTCTCCACCAAAGGCAGAAAGGGGAGCGTTGTTACTCCTTGTGGGAGGGTGATTTTAAAATAAATAACTCAGTGTGCCTGCAGAAGTCAGAGTGATCATTAGTATGCTCCAGATGATGTTGGAGACCGGTGCCGTGTTCATACGGGAAACCCAACAGAGAGAAAACCTGCAGCGCAGACAACAAGAAAGACAGCACTCACCGAAAGCAGGCCGGAGCTAAATGGCTCGAGTCCGGCAAAACCTGTTCAGTGTTTCAGATGTTTTGGTGAAGATGAAAGGAAAGCCGTAATGTCACATCATTACCTGAAGGGCACGAGGATCTCGGTCCGCCTCTGTGTGTTTCTATAGCTCCGGCTTTCAAGCTGAAATAGAAAGATTTCTGCCCAACGTTATGAGACTCATGGAGATAAAATGTAAATGTAAATTATTATCATCCTCATATTTCTTCACAGTGTTCTACATGTCTAATGACATGAAAATAAAATGTATCGTACCGTGTAGCTGTGTCACGTGGTCACCGCAGTAACACGCGCTGTCGGTACACGATCCGTTCTGCACATGCGCAAAATGTTCGCGCATGCGCTGTGGTACGAGGATTTACGACACTGCACGATCTGTTCCACGCTTCCGGTCGACAGCCAAGCTAACGTTAGTTTAGCTAACAGCTAATTCGGCTAACCGCTAGCTGATTGTAGCGGTCTGCCGTTAGCCTCCACAGGCAAGCTAACGTTAGTTTAGTTAACAGCTAATTCGGCTAACAGCTAGCTGAGACAGCATGTAATAACTTTAAAAGACCTTCAAAATAAAACTTGAAAATAACCGTTAACATATATAACAGCTGTTACGTCAGTTCTACTTTACTTGTGCTCATTTAAAATACAATCACTCAATACTTGTCTTTATTGTTATTACTGTGAAGTCTTAATTTAGCTGTAGCTGCTTTTCCCATTACGTTTGAGTTAACGTTATTTTAGACTGAATCTAGCTGTCAGCTAGCGGTTAGCCGAATTAGCTGTTAGCTAAACTAACGTTAGCTTCCCGGTGGAGGCTAGCCATAGGCTAGCGTGGAACAGATCGTGCAGGTCGTATCCTCGGTAAAACAGTATTATCTTGCGCATGTGCAGAACGGATCGTGTACCGACACGCACTTCCTGGGTAAAAGTCTTTGGTTTTCACGGGAAAGCGAACTCCGCTCCCCGGCTTGAAAACACTGTGTGTGTGTGTGTGTGTGTGTGTATGTTTCTGTGTGTGTGTGTGTGTGTGTTTGTGTGTGTGTCTATGTTTCTGTGTGTGTGTGTGTGTGTGTGTATGTTTCTGTGTGTGTGTGTGTGTATGTGTGTGTGTGTGTGTATGTTTCTGTGTGTGTGTGTGTGTGTGTTTGTGTGTGTGTGTCTATGTTTCTGTGTGTGTGTGTGTGTGTGTGTGTGTGTGTGTGTGTATGTTTGTGTGTGTGTGTCTATGTTTTTGTGTGTGTGTGTGTGTCAGTGTGTGTGTGTGTGTGTGTGTGTGTGTATGTTTCTGTGTGTGTGTGTGTGTGTTTGTGTGTGTGTGTGTGTGTGTGTGTGTGTGTTTCTGTGTGTGTGTGTGTGTATGTTTCTGTGTGTGTGTGTGTGTTTCTGTGTGTGTGTGTGTGTGTGTGTGTGTGTGTATGTTTCTCTGTGTGTCTCTATGTTTTCGTGTGTGTTTGTGTGTGTGTGTGTGTGTCTATGTTTCTGTGTGTGTGTGTATGTGTGTTTGTGTGTGTGTGTGTGTCTATGTTTCTGTGTGTGTGTGTGTGTGTGTGTGTGTGTTTGTTTTTCCAAATTGGTTTGTCTGAAAGTGACAGTGAAGTTTGTTTGGACAACATCATTTTTGTGGACTTTTGGCTTCTTAAATGTACAGATCTTGTTCCTCTTCAACAGAAATTAAATGAGAGTGAACACAGGCTGTGTAGTGTATGATATCAAATTAACGTAAACATTACAGTAGAAGACAGAGGATAACAGGTGTATATGTTGAGCTGAGCTGGTGATTCATGTACATGAATTTGCAGTAGCCTCTTCTGCACGTGGTGGGAGGGCCGTGAGCTCTGCTAAACTCTGACAAATGAACAATGTAGTGTGTGAACAGACGGCCTGTCTCAGCTCCTCAGGGCCCTGTTCTCTCCATCACCAGAGCAGATTTTAATCAACAGCAGCTGCGAAGGTTGTGCTTTCCATACTGAACCTGTTTGACAGTTTTGAATTTGAATTATGACTCCCAGATCGCTGCAGTCGCCGAAATTATGGGCGGATAAGTCATAAAACCAGCTGTTTTACTACGGGGTCTTGAGTCTCGATTTGGACTTTAAATTTTTATGTCACGATTTAATTCAATTTCTGATTTAAAGTGCTCATATTATGCTCATTTTCAGGTTCATAATTGTATTTAGAAGTAGTACCATAATAGGTTTACATGGTTTAATTTTCAGAAAACATCATATTTTTGTTGTACTGCACATTGCTGCAGCTCCTCTTTTCACCCTGTGTGTTGAGCTCTCTGTTTTAGCTACAGAGTGAGACCTCTCACTTCTGTTCCTATCTTTGTTGGGAGTCGCACATGCTCAGTACCTAGGTAAGGACTACTAGCCAGTCAGAACAAGAGTATGAGGGCGTGCCCTGACAGTACCTAGGTAAGGACTACTAGCCAGTCAGAAGCAGAGTATGAGGGCGTACCCTGACAGTACCTAGGTAAGGACTACTAGCCAGTCAGAAGCAGAGTATGAGTGTGTGCCCTGACAGTACCTAGGTAAGGACTACTAGCAAGTCAGAAGCAGAGTATGAGGGCGTGCCCTGACAGTAGCTAGGTAAGGACTACTAGCCAGTCAGAAGCAGAGTATGAGGGCGTGTCCTGACAGTAGCTAGGTAAGGACTACTAGCCAGTCAGAAGCAGAGTATGAGGGTGTGCCCTGACAGTAGCTAGGTAAGGACTACTAGCCAGTCAGAAGCAGAGTATGAGGGAGTGCCATGCTAGCAGCTAGGTGAGCATTATAACGTGTGTTCCAAAGTGACCACGTTTGTCTCTGAAGTAAAGGCTGGACTACAATAGAGCTGTTTGGAGCAGTTTGTGAACAGTGTTTTCTGTTGGAGATGGTAAGGATGGACTTTAATAACTTTGATAACTTAAATACAATCTTTATGTTTGTTTGTTTTTTTTTCATTAGTCAATGAAAAAAAACGGGAATTCTCGCGGTGCTCCCGATGGCCATTTCGGGCCTGTTTCTGAATATCATGCAAGACTTTCCATTTGCTTGTTTGTGCACACAAGGGTCGTTATAACCACTGCGCATGAATAGATGATAAGAAAAAAACACCACCTAAAAAAACCTCCAAAGAATGAAAATGTCACTCTCCCTTCCAGGCGTTTGGGTTGAAAGTTGATTTCTAGGAAGTGAAGCTCCCAACCATCACAGCCGTCCGCACGAAGACTGAGTCAAAACGATCATATTTGTGGGAGTTTCTACTGTTCTTCATCTCCTTAATGATTACAAGTGTTTTCCTGACAAACTAAATAATCAAATTAATGACAGGTAATTGTCACTGAAAGCCTCGCGTCTGTCCTCTGCCTCAGGAAAAGCTTTTGAAGGTACTTTGGAAGCCGCTCTCGCTGGTGTTTAATTCAGTAATTATGTTGAGAGATCACAGGGCTACTTCATTATGAATACTCCATAGTGCACCACAGAAATGGAATAGGACTGCAGAGTACTTTGAGATTAAAATGTCTGCAGACGGGGGGTCTGGTATTCTCAAAAGATATCTCACCATTATCTCACTGTGCACACCCTGGCATGTCTCTGAGTAAAACTATCTTTTTAAATTTTAACGTGGGTTTTTATGTTATTGGTCTTGGGTCCTTTCCTTGGAAAACATAAAAGTATCTCATTGCATCTCTGGATTAAACACAGCATAAAAACTGTGTGTGTCACTGTGGATTACGTTTGTTGTATTTAGCGAGATCATAGGACGTAGGCTGGGCAATTCAAAGTGCTTTATATAAGAAACAGAAATGCATTAAGAGATAAAACACAAGGTAATATAAAAAAAACAATAAAAAGAGGATTTAAAAAAACAAAAGTAAAACAAAAACCGTGTTAAGCCCTGTTCTTTTTGTTTGGATTTTGAAATTTGAAATATAAAAACGTAATTCTGCTGCAGACCTGATCCAGACCAAAAACTACTGAAAGGCTTGGACGTTTTCAGACGGAGCATATCAATGTGACATCATGACTTTGCATAAACATACACAACCTGGTCTCACGCCAGATCGTAAATAGTCACGTTATTTTTATTTATTGATATGTGTACAGGTCACGATTTTCGACCGTTACCATTTCACGAACCGCCACGGGGAAATTAAATGCCACACGCCGGCGGCAACAGGGAAATTAAATGCCACACGCCGGCAACAACAACAGGACGGACCGACGGACCGTCACACGCGGCCACAACGTGGAAATTAAATGCCACACGCCCGCGACAACAGGACGGACCGCCACACGGGGATGCGATCCCCGGGTGCAGGGACACGATCCGTGGTCTCTGTGGCACGCAACAACGGGGACATGAAACACCACAACAACGAAAAAAAAGAACTGGGAAATAAACCGTAAAAAAGAACTGGGAAAGAGACATAAAAAAGAACGGGGAAAGGGACCGTAAAAAAGAACTGGGAAAGAGACCGTAAAAAAGAACTCGGAAAGGAACCGTAAAAAAGAACTGGGAAAGAGACCGTAAAAAAGAACAGGGAAAGAGACCGTAAGGACCGCCACCCGGGGATGCGATCCCCGGGTGCAGGGACACGATCTGCAGTCTCTGTGGCACGCAACAACGGGGACATGAAACGCCACAACAACGAAAAAAAAGAACTGGGAAATTAACCGTGAAAAAGAACTGGGAAAGAGACCGTAAAAAAGAACTGGGAAAGAGACCGTAAAAAAGAACTGGGAAAGAGACCGTAAAAAAGAACGGGGAAAGAAACCGTCACACGCCGGACACGCCGACAACAACAGGACGGTTGTGGTTAGGAAGAGAATAACGGGGAAAGGAACTGAAACACGCCGGACGCGATCCCCGGTCTCCTGGGTGAAAGTCCTGTATTTGTTTGACCCAACCAACCTCCCTACGCGGATTTTCTGCTTTTCATACTACTCCCTACCGCTGTCGTACTGTGATGGCGAAATATGCTTCCCATTTAAATACATTAAATTAAAATTCGTAATCACTACACGAAAAAAATGACATATTCGCGTCCTGTTCACGAATCAATAGAATCAATAACGTGACCATTTCACGAACTGCAGTGTAGGGCTGGGCAATATGGAGAAAACCAGATATCACAAAAAGACCAAATACCTCGATATCGATATTGCGGCGATATTCTAGGGTTGACAATTGGTGCTTTAACAAAATATCTTCACACTTAGATTTTAGATAAATAATCATCAGTAATGTGGATATAATGTCTAAGTGGGTAAAGGCAAATAATAGAACAGTTACAACAGTCTGGTAAGTTCAGAAAATGACATCACTTTACTGTAATGCAGCCTTTAAAACCAGGAAAAGACAACATTTATGCCATATTACGATATCCAAAATCTAAGACGATATCTAGTCTCTTATCACGATATCGATATAATATCGATATATTGCCCAGCTCTACTGCCATGAGACTGGGCTGACATACACGTCCACTTTCTTAAGCCAAGTGGCATGTTACCTGTACGCATTTTGAGCTATCCACGTGTATGTCTACGCCATATACAGCGGACATTAAATACACGGCACTTTCTAAAGCCAAGGGGCGTGTTATCTGCACGCATTTTGAGCGCTGTATACAGCGGACGGGTTGGGTTTAGGAAAAGAAGAAAGCTACGGTTGGGTTTAGGAAACGTGACACGCGGGACACGATCCCCGGTCTCCTGGGTGAAAGTCCTGTGTTTGACCCATCCTCCACCCCGACCAACCCCCCTACACGGATTTTTGCCCTTTCATACTACTCACTACGATGTAAATTCACACGCAATCGCAAGGTAATGTAAGTCAATGGAGGCCAAACGGCGTTGATAAACACGCTAAAAAGCGAGTATGCGTCTTGATAACACGCCAATAATGGCATACGAATTGTCATGTCATACATACGCCACTTCATGAGATCAGTCTGAAAGCCATAAGATTTTTGTGTGCCAAGAATATGTGAATACATACAATGCTGTGCTACAGAAGTTTAGTCTTTGTGTTGGCCCTTTTTTTGATGCCCAATGTAAAGAAAGCATTATAATCCCTCTCCTTCAGGCTGCTTGGTGTGTTCAGACAGCTCCCAGTGCAGCGCTGAAAGCCCAGGGGAGCCGTGAAATGTCCTCCCAGAGAACCAAAAAGCATGAATATTAATATAATTACTTAATGTTCACCCCCTCCACTATCAGTATCAGTATCAGTAGCGTGGAGCCTGTATTTCATTTTTTGCTGCTCCAGAGGATGAGATGTCGAGAGAGATCAGCGAGGAGCCTGGGTGTAATTTGGGGGATTCGAGTCCCTGGGGATTCAATCCATGAATCGATGAAAGTGCAAAGGCTGTAAAACACTGTAAAGAGCATCTGCAGGGAGTCATCAATCACGAGGCGAGACTTGTGAAGCATTCAGGAGGACGTCTAAGAGAGAGTGAAAGGATAGAGATAATGACAAAGTGTGGAGGGGCTTTTAAGGCTCATTCTGGCTTATTTCTTATTTGAGTAATTTTGTCCATCGGAGAAGCTAGCCTCGCGTTGCCAGCTCTATCTCCACAGCACTGCGGAGTAACCAAGGGGGTAAGCGTCTGTTAACAACCCGTAGATCCTATGGCGCTATTTTGATGCTAACAAGCCATCACCCGCCGTTAGCATCCCATTGACTGCCATTCATTTTGACGTCACTTTGACAGAGAATAACTTTACATCTGAAGCGTTTAAAGACTCTATTTGTCCATTGTTTATTTCTAAAGAAACACGACAATGTATAAAAGGCTCCATTACCTTGTACCTCACGTTATGGCTCCGTAGCAGACGTTTTTATAAAAATAGGCTAACGATTGGGTCACAACCACGCGTCTCATAGTAGAGGAATTACCGTATAGTACAGGAGAAGCTCGCAGGCAGTTTGGACTTCCATTAGCTGTTTAAGTTTAATTACTAATGTTAACTATCATTTTAGTGATCAATAATTAGCCTGTGCCTATGTTATCTCCTTACATATACCTACGCTCTCCGTCTCTGCTAGATTGGGAATGATTGAGATTTCTCTTGGCACAGCTACCAGAAGATTTCCAACTTTCAGACAGGTTGCTCACGTCACATCTACGTCTTCAAGCTCAGTTGGAGGCTGCTCAGTAACGCTCAGCCATCACCGGAAAAGTGCTTCTAATATCCTTCACTGGACACGGGATCTGTTGGTCCATTTTATATACTGTCTATGGGAGTAATGTGTGGCTACACCACAGATGCATTCTGGGTTTGGAGAAAAAAAAACGCTCTGGCTTGATTGCATTTCTTTAAACCAATCACAGTCGTCTTGGGCAGTGCTAAGCTCCGGACGCAGCGACGGTGGCTCTGCTAAATAGTCTCAGGAAGGAACTTTTGTTTTGTTTTTTGAGATTATTTTTTGGCTTTTTCCGCCTTTATTTTTGATAGGACAGCTAGACGAGAAGAGGAGAGAGAGGGGGAAGACATGCAGGAAACTGTCACAGGTCGGACTCGCACCCTGGAGATCTGCGTCGAGGCATAAACCTCTCAGTATATGTGCGCCTGCTCTACCACTGAACCAACCCGGCCACAGAAGTAACTTGTTTTGGTGGAACATTTGCACCCTCTATGGTACAATATTAAATGAAGTTAACTGTTGACACAATACAGTAACGTGAGATATTTAAATTAGCTGATACATGGTTAAACCTCATTGGCTCTTACCAGTGTATCTCCGTGTGTACTTCGTCCACAGCAATCCCACCAATCAGTCCCAAAACGAAAGAAAAAAAAAAAGAGGAAATGACCTAAACATATTCTTTACAAATCTACAATCATTCCCTGAAAGAACCGAGCAGATCTGCCTCGTTGCACCATCTAAATGTTCTTCAGAACTTGACATTTTCAGCTTGTAGCTCGCTAGCTCGAAGGTTGTTGTTGTAGCAAAAATATTTTTTATTTATTTATTTTTATTTGTATTTTATTAGTGTTCAGAATCTCACATAAAAGCTGTTTCAATTTTTCAGATTGTATGACAAACAACATACTTATTCTCTTACTTATTCAAGTATAGAAATTAAAAGATGAGATAAACTAACACCATAGTGACAAAACTATAAATAAAACAGGGAGAAATCATTTTCAATAAAGTGAAGCAATACAGTCAGGCCATTTATCTGAGACATAGTTGTACCACTGCTGCCAGTGCTCAAGACATTTTTCCATTCTGCGGTTAACATGAGCTGTAGCAAAAAGATTTTAAGAACGGCAACCAGCTTGGTTGCACAGAATTCCGTGAAATGATCACGAACTGTTAACAGTGTATTACGTGGTGGTGGCACAGAATGTGTGAAAAATCCGTGTGGCCACCACGGAAACAATGCCAATGTAAAGTCAATGAGAAGATGACATAGGATTAAGAGCGACTATGTTAGCGAGTAGTATGTAAGGCCGAAATTCCGCATAAGGAGGTTGGTTGGGGGGGAGGATGGGTCAAACACAGGACTTTCACCCAGGAGACCGGGGTTTGTGTCCCGCATGTCAAGTTTCCTAAAGTTGCTTTCTTCTTTTCCGTCTCGTTCTTCCCGCGTGTCACGGAACCGTAAGCCCACCCACGACCTTTTCCTGAACCCAACCGTCCCGTTCTTCCAACCCAGTCTCACGGCAGTTCGTGTAAATGTCACGTTATTCTATTCATATATATATATATACGTGTATATATATATATATATGTATATATATATATGTATATATATATATATATATATATATATATATATATATATATATATATATATATATATATACGTATATCTATTGATACATGTTCACGGACACGTTTTTCTCATTTTTTACCTGTAAATGTCACGTTATTTTTACGTGTTCACAGGCACGTTTTTTTACCGGGAGACGGCCGAAAAGGACGCCCCATATGTGTGACGTGTGATTTTCCGTAACCATCGTCGCACGTCCCCCGTGGCCGTCTGGGGGACGCGCGACAATAACGGGATGGCGGAGGTTGGGTTTAGGAAAAACCCTACGGGGAAAGGGCACCTTACACGCCGGGAGACGGCCGCGGGGGACGTGCGACAATAACGGGACGGTTGTGATTAGGAAGACTATGGGAAACAAAACCCAACCACCAACCCCGACCAACCTCCCTACGCTCTTCATACTACTCCTTACCATTTTCGTGCTGTGGCCACGAAATATGCTTCCCATTGAAATACATTACTTCACATTTTCGTGCTGGCCACCACGTAAAAAACGAGAAAAACGTCCCCATGAACACGAATCAATAGATTAAAAATTACGTGACATTTACACGAACTGCCGTGAGACCGGGCTGGTTCTACTTGCGTGTCACGGAACCGTAAGCCCACCGATGACATTGTCCTTAACTTAAGGGGCCGTGTTCATTTCACGGAATTCTTCCGTGGGCCCATCACTGAATGTTTTGCGATTCCGTGAAACTGCCACGGATTTTGAGTTAAGGAGCCGTGTTCATATCACGGAATTCTGTGAGATCAGATTGCGGCAATACACAGACAGAGTGGAAGGTGAGGAACATCCGGATGTAGTGATGCACCGATGTGAAAATTGTGGCCGATACCCGATATTAATATTGCTGTTATGGCCGATACCGATATTTACCGATGTCGATATCTCTGTATAGAAAACAAATTTTTATGATAATCAAATAAAGAACTATTTTCCAAAACGCTTTTGTGATTTATTTTCCGAAATGACTGATATTGGGCACCTTTACCTGTGTGCAAAATATGACATATGAAAAAAATAATATTTATATAATTGTATATAATTTCACATCGAACCGATACCGATGTGTTAAAAAAATAACCATATCGGCGGCCGATATATCGTGCACCACTATTCGGATGTCAGGTTTTATCCTGGAAATGTACTTCCAGAATTATCCGTTAAGAGGAAGGCAGTGAGAAACCATCGGTGATGTTCCATGATTCCTCCTGACATCCAGTCCGATTTGTGAGTCCTCAAAATGTAAAAGGGTACAACGAGGTGTGCGGGGCCTTTCGCCCATTGGCCCTGCCCTCGCGGCAGGTTAATTATCTCTGTTTCTTTCACACAGTCAGTTTCAGTGACAGCGTCAGGACCTGGTATGACACGGAGGGAAAGGGAGCAGCTCATTATTTCGTGAGCACTTGACGCTCGGAGGACTTCTTCTTTTCTGTCACTTCTCTGTGTGTCTCTCTGGTTTTTCATCTCTTTCTCACTCCTGCAGTCACAATATTGTCAGTTGTTGGAAGTAGAAATTGTTGAGGGCGTCTAAAGTTATGTAAGTAAAAAGTGAAATCCTCTTCTGGGAAGATTTTGGTAGCTCAGCACACTTCTAGGAGGAAGAGATAAGCGAAAAGTCTTTCCTGCGAAGGGGAGATTTCAGATTTTATTTTGTCATTCTTTCATCGCGCTGGACTCTTGTCAGGTTTGTCACCTCTGAACTGCCTGAGCTGTATTTCAGATAGGGGATTTTTTTTTGTGTGTTGCCAGTGGCTCTGCTGCTCCAGCCTAATGAGCCATCTGGGCTTGGCAATGTACTTTGGCACCAAAATCACACATGTCCAATGGTGATGACACTCCCCCGCATGGCCTGAAACCCAATAAAATGCATGCAGGGTGTAACGGGGTTAATAATAATGCTGCTCCTGCAACATGCCTACATGTGCCCTCTTCTGCAGTGCAGGTTTGTTAAAGTGCCCATATTATGAAAAAAAAAATTTGGGGTGTTATTTTGTCTCTGGTGCTTCCACACGCATACTGATGCGGTCGGGCTTCTTCCATCCATCCATCTTCGTCCGCTTATCCGGTCTCGGGTCGCGGGGGTAGCAGCTCCAGCAGGGGACCCCAAACTTCCCTTTACCGAGCCACATTAACCAGCTCCGACTGGGGGATCCCGAGGCGTTCCCAGGCCAGGTTGGAGATATAATCCCTCCACCTAGTCCTGGGTTTTCCTCGAGGCCTCCTCCCAGCTGGACGTGCCTGGAACACCTCCCTAGGGAGGCGCCCAGGAGGCATCCTTACCAGATGCCCAAACCACCTCAACTGGCTCCTTTCGACGCAAAGGAGCAGCGGCTCTACTCCGAGCTCCTCACGGATGACTGAGCTTCTCACCCTATCTCTAAGGGAGACGCCAGCCACCCTCCTGAGGAAACCCATTTCAGCCGCTTGTACCCTGTCGGGCTTCTATTTTTAAAAATAAAAGCTTGCATCTGGTCCGCTATGTCTTCGCACTTTGGTGTTTTGGGTATTTAAGTGTGTAATAATATGTTTTAAATATGCATTTCCATTCTATTCTAAGATGGTGCCATGGTAGTTTATTTGAAGGTTTTATGACTGTCTTCACTGTGTGTATTATTTTATTATGAAAGCCTGTAAGTGCGCCTCATGCTGCTGCTGCCATAATCTCACATGGTTTATTCAGTTATAAACCAAATAATGTCCCTGTCTGTAATTAGGCCGGTAAGGGACAGAATTGCCAGGGCCGAATTTTTGTCCCAATCTGCCCTTGCCCACTGTCATAAACATCTTAAATAAAAAGTAATGGCCCACACCAACACTATGCCACTTTGCACACATACAGTATATTGTAATTCTTATCCTGTGTAAATTACTTTTATAGGTTACTGTAGTCAGTATTTTTTAGGAACAGGAATATGTATCCTGTCCAAGTTTGTTTTTGCAGCCACGTCTAAGATGATTTTCTGTCATGGATCTGAATTTTTATGTGATGTTGAATTACTTGGAATTAATAAAGATATGAAAGTGTATTTCTGTCGTTCTGTATTCAGCTAAAATACAACAAATTGCTTGTTGAATTTAAAACAAATTGAAGGAAATAATTCACACATTCTTTAATTGAACAAATTGAACATTGAATTAAATATAAAAGGCAGCACTAAATAAAGTGACAGTTTCCTGCTGATATTTTCTTTCAACTAACGCATAAAATCTCTGAGTGTCTTTCACGATATGTCGCAGCCTTTTGCAATGGTCATATAAAAAAACGATATATTGTGAAGCCCTAATGTGAGCCTTTCATCCTCATGCACATCAGTGCATTATTTACATTTTTGTTGTTACTAGTCCTGATGTCACGTGCGCGCTACACTCTGTTCCAGTAGCTTCTGTAACTCACTGCAACCTCTCGTATCAGGAGTAAAATTGCAGTATTGAAGACAGACAGGTGATTCATTGATTGGACAGCTTTTCCATTCTGCATTATCAGCCCTACATGGACGCCCAGGGGTCCCTGAAATCAATCATTTCAGGGACTGACTGACTGACTGACAGCAGCTTCGAATGTGAATATTTATGTTCTCTCGTGTCACAAAGACCTCCCGAAGAAAGAACTATTATTATGGTTATGAGCCTTGTTATTAGACTGCAAATCAACTGTGTGTTATGAATAATGAGAAGGCAGGATGAAGAGAGGCATCCTGTACCGCTATATTACAGCGAAATCACTGTCACACACTTTTTAAATGGACGATTTGCATAAATATTGACATCACTGACAAATTGCTTTTAATCAGATGGATTTAATATTAGTTAAGCTTTTCATATCACGCTGAAATCACCTTGATAAGGACTTTTATTTTGCTTACTGAAAGGTTTATATTTATTAGACTATAATGGCTTAAATGGGGCTTTTCAAATGTGCATCAATCAAGCGGACCCACAGAGGTTAAATGCATTTCTTAGACTAGATTTATAGTTTGCACAAATATGCAGCTGCGACACCAGTTAGGCTACATTCAGACTACAGGCAAAAGGGACCCAAATCAGATTTTTTTCAAATCAGATTGAGATCACTTCCATATGTGGTGCTGACTCAGCCAACCCAGTCTCACGGCAGGTCGTGTAAATGTCACGTTTTCCTCGTTTTTTACGTGATGGCCAGCACGAAATACACTGCAGGGAAAGGGCGCCTCATACGCTGGCAGACGTCCGCGGGGGACGCGCGACAATAACGGGACGGTTGTGATTAGGAAGACTACGGGAAAACAAAACGCCACACGCAGGACGCGATCCCTGCTCGCCAGGGTGAAAGTCCTGTATTGTTTGACCCATCCACCCCCCCCGACCAACCTCCCTACACGGATGTTCGTCTTTTTATTCTACTCCCTACCATTTTCATGCTGTGACCACGAAATATGCTTCCCATTGAAATACATTACTTCACATTTTTGTGCTGGCCACCACGTAAAAAACGAGAAAAACGTGCCCGTGAACACGTATCAATAGATTAAAAATAACGTGACATTTACACGAACTGCCGTGAGACTGGGCTGAATCAGACCCAGGTCTGATTTTTTTCAATGCGGCCGCAGTGTGAACAACCAAGGCGGATTTGATGCGACTTTTACGTCAATATACATCAACATTTGTCACAATTATGCTCTGGCGGGAGTTAGCCCTAGACACAGACAGTAAAATTAAAAACCTGACAAGGCCTACAACATGGAGAAGAGTGATGGAGCCAGTCAATGGAGGGAGAGGGAGCTGTTAGACTTTATTACTGTACGGGGAGATACTTCAATTCAATCAAAACTAGAAGGATCATACCGTAACCGCTCTGTTTTTGAAAAATTAGATGAAACGGAAGAACGGGGACACAGGAGAACGTGGCTGCAGTGTCAAAGGAAAGTGAAGAGCCTTTAAGCTAAATTTAAAGAGTGCAACAGCGTGCTGCGTCTGATGTCATTGTTATTGTTCTTTTGGGCATGTGGGTCAGTTCGAAATCGCAAACAGTTCACACTGGAATCTGATATAGGTCACATTTTAAAAAGGTAATATGAACAGCCAAACAAATAATCAGCAAAAAATCTGAATTAAGCATTAAGACTTGCAGTGTGAACGTAGCCTTAGATTGTCATTAGCCGTTCACTGTCACAGTCTTTGTGCTGCTTGTCTTTTAACATTTCAGCGTGGAAGTTAAACTTCAAGAAAATAATTTGCGGAATCGGAAATGTCTCCGACACGGCCTACAATTCGGGTATCGCTATCGTCGAGTATGCAAGTCTATGCACGATCCAATACCACGTAATTTAGCCCTGAAAAAATACTTTGAAGGTCCAACGTGTGGGAATTTCTCCTGTCTAGCGTTGAGATCATATATCGCAATCAACTCTCACCAAGCCGTTCAAAATACGTATTACAGCTACGGTAGCCTTCACGCTTCAAAAAGCTGGTCTCTTGCTCTTTTCAATCTCCTTTTTCTTTTTCTGGGCGAAGAAGAAGAAGACTCCTGTTCCTGAAATTTTGGATTTTGAATACGTGTGGTCCTCCATGTTTCCTTCTTCAAACTTGCCGGGGCCGGGAAGCTACGATACCCGTTAGCAGCATTAGCAGCAGCTGTGAGTTTATCATGTGACAGC
>NC_050175.1:39178391-39185891 GCF_008315115.2 Sander lucioperca
CAGCCAATGGTGAGTTCCCAGACCCAACATCTGGATGTGGAGCTTTCTTGTCAGGCTAGGTTTTTACTTCTGGGCAGCTTCCAGTATGAATGTGATCAGATCAGACTGTGGTAGTACTGGGCAGCTTCCAGGTATGAATGTGATCAGATCAGACTGTGGTAGTACTGGGCAGCTTCCAGTATGAATGTGATCAGATCAGACTGTGGTAGTACTGGGCAGCTTCCAGTATGAATGTGATCAGATCAGACTGTGGTAGTGCTGGGCAGCTTCCAGGTATGAATGTGATCAGATCAGACTGTGGTAGTACTGGGCAGCTTCCAGTATGAATGTGATCAGATCAGACTGTGGTAGTACTGGGCAGCTTCCAGTATGAATGTGATCAGATCAGACTGTGGTAGTACTGGGCAGCTTCCAGGTATGAATGTGATCAGATCAGACTGTGGTAGTACTGGGCAGCTTCCAGTATGAATGTGATCAGATCAGACTGTGGTAGTACTGGGCAGCTTCCAGTATGAATGTGATCAGATCAGACTGTGGTAGTACTGGGCAGCTTCCAGGTATGAATGTGATCAGATCAGACTGTGGTAGTACTGGGCAGCTTCCAGTATGAATGTGATCAGATCAGACTGTGGTAGTGCTGGGCAGCTTCCAGGTATGAATGTGATCAGATCAGACTGTGGTAGTACTGGGCAGCTTCCAGTATGAATGTGATCAGATCAGACTGTGGTAGTACTGGGCAGCTTCCAGTATGAATGTGATCAGATCAGACTGTGGTAGTACTGGGCAGCTTCCAGTATGAATGTGATCAGATCAGACTGTGGTAGTACTGGGCAGCTTCCAGGTATGAATGTGATCAGATCAGACTGTGGTAGTACTGGGCAGCTTCCAGTATGAATGTGATCAGATCAGACTGTGGTAGTACTGGGCAGCTTCCAGTATGAATGTGATCAGATCAGACTGTGGTAGTACTGGGCAGCTTCCAGTATGAATGTGATCAGATCAGACTGTGGTAGTACTGGGCAGCTTCCAGTATGAATGTGATCAGATCAGACTGTGGTAGTACTGGGCAGCTTCCAGGTATGAATGAGGGCGTTCCTGCAAAAGAGAGGCTACCTCTCAGTGAACCTTCCCTGAATAAATAAAGGTTAAAAGTTAGCTCTGCAGCTAGCAGGATTTTGCGTGGCACATCTGTAATGGTGTTTTTGAATAATACATTCTTCAGCATCAGCCTTGAGATTTCTTTTTTTTTTCTCTGACCTTTTCCGCTCCACCTTTTCACCTTTCGGACCTTTAGTAATTTGTATTTCGGCTCTTTCTGTCTTGGTTCCATTTGATTATTACTGCTTGACCTTTTGACATCACATGAACTAATCCACTCGAGGGGTTCAATTTTTCATTGTTTGGTAGTGGACCATTGGGCATTTGCCGTGATTGCCAGATTGCCAGTACGAGCCTGCTGGGGTCCACTTTTGTTCTGTGACACCGATCGAAGGTGTCAGGCTTCTTCAGTCTCCAGAGACGGGAAATAGATATCAGGTCATAAACCGAAGCTAATGCTGACAACAGATTCGAGACCACACTTCCTCGCACACATTTTAATAAAGCCACATAATTGCTGGATGTCAGCGGGGGCCTGGTGGTCGTTATTTTGAGCCACAGAGGCACGACTCTGGCCAGATTCCTGGGCTCTAAATCATAGCGCTGTGAAGTCGCCGTGCACTGAATACCAAATAAAAGATCACACCAAACTTTACGTCTGTGACATTTAGTCGCACGTGCATCCTTGGCGAGCAGAACAGGCCTTGACGGATGTGTTTGTATCAGTCAGCCACATAGATAATGCAACAGATTCTTCCTCTGGCTCTTCTGTGTCTAAAAGCTGCTTCTGAATCAGTTAAATCAAAATGTGACAGCAGTCATAGTCACTGGAATACGTAAACATGTTTCCAAGGCAGACTGGTGTACGCAGAAGAGATCACGTCTTCAGATTAATGTGACTTCAAAGATCATTTCACACATTGTGTGTTTGTAGAAGACATTGCTTTATGTACAGATACGTACATGCCTTTTTAGATCTCAGTCAAACTGAAACCGCTCAACATAAAGAGTGAGAGAAAACCCAGTGAAACCGTCACGCTTTAAGGTTATTTTCTTTCTCTCTACACACAGAATTGCCTCTTTATTTTCAGATTGGTGAGGTTTTACACAAAGGCAGAATGCCTTTCTTCCCTTAAACCTACATTGGGTAATGTTTTGAGTTGATTCTTAGCAAAAAAAAAACTTTGTTCTTTCGCAAATACATGCTCATTCATGTGTAATTACTTCCACCAACTAATCAAAGTATTCTCGTACACGTAGAATCTGCCATTCAGAATCATTCAGAATTAGTACTGTCAGTTAAAGGCGTTATTAATGGCGTTAACGCAAACCCATTTTTAACGGTGTCAATTTTTTTATCACGAGATTAACGTTCTTTTTTGCCTAGCAAACTTTGTAGTTTTTTTCACATGCTGTTGCAACAACTAGTAACGTTAGAAAAACTACAACACCACACCGAATCTAGCTAGACCGGAAACTAAACAACAGGCACGTCACACACACTTGTTTGGGCTTGGAGCCGGCCAAAGAGTAGCTAGTAGGCTAACGTTACGTTTTGAGTGGATGGTGAGCGTGAGACGCCGAAATGGATGCCAATAAGATTCTGAATGGAAAGTTTACTTTTAAAAAGTTGCCAAATGGTTCCATTGACAAGACCAAAGTAATCTGTGTGTTTGGTCGTTGTGAACTGAGCTATCATCGCAGCACGTCCAGTCTGAAATACCACTTGATGGCCAAGCACACAGCTGATAGCCAAGCACACGGCTGATGGCCAAGCACACAGCTGATAGCCAAGCACACAGCTGATGGCCAAGCACACGGCTGATGGCCAAGCACACAGCTAATGACCAAGCACACGGCTGATGGCCAAGCACACGGCTGATGGCCAAGCACACGGCTGATGACCAAGCACACGGCTGATGGCCAAGCACACGGCTGATGGCCAAGCACACGGCTGATGACCAAGCACACGGCTGATGGCCAAACACACAGCTGATGGCCAAGCACACAGCTGATGCAAATTCTCCGCCCCCTCGTCAAAGCCAGGCGACAAAAGTACAAAGCAAGCCGATCCACTTTTCCATGTTGATAAGAGCATTAAAATGAGAAAAAATAATGGGACAAAAAGAAATCTAGGGACATTTAGAATAGATAAAAATGTGCGATTAATTGCAAGTTAACTATGGCATTAATGCGATTAATCGCGATTAAATATTTTAATCGTTTGACAGCACTATTCAGAATAGATACGGGCGACTCACTCGTATGTATTCTGCCATGTTGCGCCTCCATCTTTAAAATACATTAGCCAAAGAGGGACATACCTCCGCCTTTCGTGCTTTTACACTCAGTGGCACCGTGACGAATGCCAGCCGGGAGATTACTCGTGACTAGCCGGCAGATTTGAAAGCCTGTTGAAGACGGAGGATCACGCCTATTCTCGAGGACATGTAACGGAGTCGCCAAGGAAGCTAAAAAGAGAATTAAAACGACAACGCGACAGTCAAAGCAACAAGACCAAAGTTAATATTAGAGTGGAAGGAAACTCACGGACGAAGTCATACTTCTTGGAATAATACAGCCACCGTAGGAGTTAAAACGCGCTCGGAATGGGAGGGGCTAGAAAGCAGTGGTGTAATCTACGTGATACGCAGGTATACGGAGTATACCCACTAGGAAAGGTCAAGGATTTCAGTATACCCACTTACAAAACGCAAGGATACCGTTACGTAACGATGATTGTTTTGTGAGTGAACTTTCACACTTGCGTTCATAAATTCACCCCGTCTGTGTTGCGAGTCACAGTTGCTTGTCATTGCTTGTCATTCTCTGCCCAAATTTTGAAATTAACAAATGTGAATCACTAGAGTAGATATATTATCAGTCCCTCCAGAAAAACGTGATAATGCAATCGCATAATTCAATGCATAATCAGCCAAAGTCTGCATATTTATGCGGGGGGGGGGGGCCGCATTTTTTCAAATACGCCGCACTTTCGCCACATAAATTGCCGATTTCCGCGCAAAATATGCGGGGCTTGCATGATTTCATAATCCCCGCATTTTCGTTGCAAAAAATTCACACATATCTTAGCAGAAAGTTGAGAAATGTTGCGTTTACTTCACACAAGAGCAGCCATTTTCCCCTGTTGCCATGGGAACGTTATGAAGTGACGTTATGAAGTGACGTTATGAAGTGACGTTATGAAGTGACGTAATTACGCGACGTGAACATCATCGAAAAGCTGCAAACCCCGCGATGAAGCCATGATGAAACCGCCGTTTTTGCAAGTTCCCACAATTTCATCGCATAAAATTGCATAAATATCCCGCATATTCCATCGCATTTTTTAAGAAAACGTGCCGCATAATCAAGGATGTTTGCCCGCAACAATCACAAAAAAACTATATGAAACGAAAGCAAATCTAAACTACACTCTTACAGTGATTTGGTAAGCCTGCCCCTGAAGCTATAGTACTGCCGCTTCGGATGACACTGCTGCAGACGTTAACGTTACAGAAACTACAGAAAATGAGCCAGATGAGGCTGATGCTTTACGCGGTAACGTTACAAAAATCCTATGGGGTTGTTGCTCTGGGACGGGCGAGTCTAATGCTGGGAGGGAAAAAATGACAGTATACTCACTACAAAAAACTAGACTACACCACTGCTAGAAAGTAATATTCAGTTGGTTGTCATATACAATTTGATTAGATGGGAGAAATTCTTACACAATGTAGCTTTAATACATGTACACAACATTTTCTCTTTTCTCTATTGCCGTCCCTTTAGCGCTGTAAGTAAACGCGCTTGGTCGGGACTATTGCCGTCCCTTTAGCGCTATAAGTAAACGCACTTGGTCGGGACTATTGCCGTCCCTTTAGCGCTATAAGTAAACGCACTTGGTCGGGACTATTGCCGTCCCTTTAGCGCTGTAAGTAAACGCACTTGGTCGGGACTATTGCCGTCCCTTTAGCGCTTTAGGTAAACGCACTTGGTCGGGACTATTGCCGTCCCTTTTGACGCAGTTATGTTAAGGAAAGGGTTGTGGGTGGGCGTACGGTTCTGTGACATGCGGGAAGAACGGGACGGTTGGGTTTAGGAAAGGGTCGTGGGTGACCAGCGGGACGTGAACCCCTCTCTCCTGGGTGAAAGTCCTGTGTTTGACCCATCCACCCCCCCAACCAACCTCCTTACATACTACTCTCTAAATCCTCTCTAACTGCTGCTCTCCCCGGTGCGTTACACAAACACGCTGAAAGACGCCTTTTTCGTCGCATCAGACGCTGACAGCCACTGTCCAAACGTCCTTAACGAACGGGTTGATGTGTTCCATGTTAGAAATAGTTTTACACCTAAACCGTTCGAATTATAATATGAAGTTATGTCTCTTGTTGGTTGACCTATGTGATTTTAGATGATCATTTTTATTAGCGTTATTAATTGCAGGGCTGCACAGTGAATCATTATCAAGAGATATCCAAATCGCAGGAGGCACATTGTTTGTTAAAGAGAAAATATATGTCAGAAAATCATTTTGAGTAGCCAGGATAGCTCAGTTGGTGGAGCGGGCGCACATATATAGAGGCTTATGCCTCGATGCAGAAGGTCCAGGGTTCGAGTCCGACCTGTGATGACTTCCTGCACTTCAGCCATTTCACAAATCACGTCATGATCATTTTAATTTTTTTTTTTAAGTAATTATGCAAAAATTATCATTCCCTCTGACATCGTTAATTATATCTCAACATCAGTCAAATTACCCTAGATATTTTACCTCATATCGTGCAGCCCTTAATAACTGTATTACTCCTTGTTTTTTTACTGTCATCTCATTGGTAGTCTACCAATTTGTTCCAGCGAATCATCTGAGCTGGATTATGCCATTAACAGTGTTTGTATTTGTGTGGCAGCAGTGTTTCCAAATGAAAAACTCAAGAACTCCGGAGGAGTGTGAAGTGCAGCTTCCTAAATATGATTACGTTGATTACGGGAAGGTGTTTACGTAGGTGGAGCGTTCAATGCAGTAGGCTGTGAGGAAGTGGAAATGGAACTGGTGAGCAGAAAAAGTGTAGTTTGGCAGTACTTTCAGTCAAAAGAAGGCCATTCAAGTCCAGCTACATGTTCAATCTGCAATGCTGATTAGTCTGGTGGTGGCGAGGACCCTAAACTATACACAACATCACCGCTGTTACAACATCTGGTATGAAACATCCGGAAGAATACGAGTTGTGCATGAAGGAATCTACAGACAGCAGCCAGAATGCAGCAACTTCAGGTACGGCAAAGGAAGGACAGTCACTGTTTACTTCATTAATGTGTTTACTGTGTTCATGGACTGAGGATGGGACGAGGATTCAGCAGAATATTAACCAGTGGATTCGGTATTCAGTTTCAGATTCAGCAGAATCTTAACCAGTGGATTTGCTATTCGGCCGAACCCCAAAAATCTGGATTCGTTGCATCCCTAGTTTCTTCTCTCCTCTGTGACAGTAAACTGAATATCTTTGAGTTGTGGACAAAACAAGACATTTGAGGACGTCATCTTGGGCTTTTTGGGAAACAATGATCCACATTTTTCACCATTTTCTGACATTTTAGAGACCAAACTACTAATCCCTTCATCCAGAAGATAATCCACAGATTTATTGACGCGTTGATTGTCGCAATACATTTAGATTATCCTGGGCCTTTAGAAACTAATCTACAGTACCGGTAGTTCAAAGATAATCAATCCACCAAAAATCATCACTTTCACTTGCAGCTTTGTTCTCCTCAGTTGGAGTAAACACCCTGGGGAAATACCCACATATGAGACACACACACACACAGTAGATAGAAGCTGCAGGAAACATGGGAACAGTGTTAACCTCGGTTAGTCCATCTCGCCGTGAGACGATCCGTCCACCGTGTGTCTTCATGAAAGCTGGCCGGCTGCTGTGGAATCAGACGAGACAGGGAGGAGATTGGTTTGTCCGGCCCTGCCACGGTGATGGATGCACAGGTAACCTGGAAGACCACACACACACACACACACCCTGCAGCCCGTTGCATCTATATTTAACCGTAATAAAACACAATGAGGTGATACATTTCAATTCACATGAAACCATAACCACATCACAAACTCATTTTGTCTTGTGTTTGTATGGAGTTTGTGGCAGTGGAGCCTTCATCCTGATGAGAAACAAACTCACTTTTCTGCCCCCTGATGGCATTTTCTTGGAGGCATTTTTGTGAAGTTATAAACTCTAAAGCATTGGAGTTTTTTTTTTTCAATCATAAAAATCCAGTCACACAAATGGAGTAAGACATTATTTTTTATTTTTTATTTTACTCCGACAGTGGCAGAATGGGGTTGCCAGTCCAGCCAACACTTTCGGTCTAGCACCAGTCTGGGTT
>NC_050175.1:39198391-39203391 GCF_008315115.2 Sander lucioperca
ATAAAAATATAATGAAGTATATTACAATAAGGCTGTCAGGCATTCTGTATTGCTATTTATTCTCCTGTAGATCGACTGTCCTAATTATATCTGAGTCAGCACACATGGAGCCTCTAGAGGCATCATTTACTCCTCTTCTGCATCTTTTGTTGGGGAAGTAACCTCCTTAAATGTGCACATGACAATTATTCACCTCAATGATACATTAATTCATTTTAATGTATTAATAAACTCCTGGACTGTAATATTTCAGATGTTTGAGAAAGATTACTGCTCATGTTCAAAACTTTGTGCACATTCAAAATATATCCCATCTGTGCTCTGAGATTTCGAGTCGTGATATTTTGAGAAAAATAAAGTGATAATAGGCTATTACAAGATTAAAGTCACTATATTTCAGAAAATAATCTACCTGCACCATAGTCTGCTGTGCATTACGTGATTGCTCTGCTGATACGGTAGATCTCAGACCTCCTGACAGACTCAGAGCCCTGTTTCAGACTGTGGTCTCTGAATGAGACAAAGTTTAGGGAAGTGGCTGAACGCTGCTCTACATCGGAGGTGGAAAACCAAATCTACGGCAGAATTACACGGAGCTCAAACGGGACACATCTGCCGCAGCATGCCCACAGCCGAGCGCGTCCTTTATAAACCTGAACGTGTTTAAAATAGCGTTTAAAAAAAAAAATTATAATAACGAAACACAATGTGTGGCGGCCGGTGTTGATAGTGCGGCGCACCGCCACACATTAGTCTATGTGTGGGAAACACTGCAAACTTAAAGCCCATGTTGCAGGTTAACCACCACTGTTGATTAATGGGTACATAAAGCACTCAACATATGGATATCATTGTTATAAAATGTCACCAAATAGCGTTAAAGGCCAGTTTTTACCGTTTTAGTCGTTTAGTGGGTTTTTTAATGCAATTCGGTAATGATGTCACATTGGGGAGACGTGCCTCAGCCTAGTACTAGAACTATGGTGACTGTGTATCAGTCTAGTACTAGAACTATGGTGACTGACTGGGATGAGGAAGAGGTGTTTTTACTGTCAGTGAATAGCACCGAGTGAAAGTCAATGTTCTCTTTATATCTAGTGACAGTGATCATGTCGTTAGTTCAGATAAGTACTGGTAATCTAGCTAGATCTAGAAATAGAAGACATCATGCTAGCTATGGGCTAACTTGCCAGTCAGTCCCACCTGTGAAATCCCCCGACGTTGTAAACACATTTTCGATTAGATATCTCACGTTTTGATGGACCCTACTAGCTCCAGTAACAACATATTTGTCTAGTGTTTATGTATTACTTGGATGGGGATGCTGTTCGGCTTTTCACAAGTTTAGACAGCTAGCTAGCTAAAGCTACGCCGACGTTTTGCTAACGTTAGCGCAACAGCGTTAGCCTAGACAGCTAAGTAAATATTACGACTGCCTTCGTTGTTTCCTATATCTGCGTCCACGTTGTCAACATAAGACATGTGGCGTTAGTGCTCCTTTTGTACCATAATTGTATTGAAAGAAATGTTAAGCTTCGCTCCTACGAGATGGGTGGGTTTTTGTTAGCTACGTTACACACAAAGTTAACTGGCTATAGTTAGCCTGTGCTAGCGGAATTAGCTAACGTTGCGTAGCCAGCCAGCAGCTTCGGCAGTAGTTCCGGCGAGCTAACCACGACAGCTAACACATCCACAAGCGTCTCTATTTCAAACATCACTGCAGGTTGACTGCTTTTAGCAGCAGAGGTTGATTGTGGGCGACAATACTGTCGTGGTTAGCTTACCGAAACTAGTGCCGATTTCCGAAGTTGCTGGCTGGTTACGCAACGTTAGCTAATTCCGCTAGCATACAGGCTAACTATAGCCAGTTAGCTTTGTATGTAGCTAACAAAAACCCACCCATCTCGTAGGAGCGAAGCTTAACATTTCATTCAATAAAATGATGGTACAAAAGGAGCACTAACGCCACATGTCTTATGTTGACAACGTGGACGCAGATATAGGAAACTCCGAAGGCAGTCGTAATATTTACCTACCTAGCAGTCTAGGCTAACGCTGTTGCGCTAACGTTAGCAAACATCGGCGTAGCTAGCTGTCTAAACTTGTGAAAAGCCGAACAGCATCCCCGTCCAAGCTGTGTTTCACTTTCCCTCCAATATTATTATACACATAATAAAGACACATGGACTCGGTCGAGACCAAAAGCCATATTTTGCAACACCAGCGGCACAGACGAGCCCATAGACAGTGAACAGAGACCATGGATGTATTAGGACAGAGACGGAGCTTTCGTCTGTCGTCTCCCCAACGTGACGTAGTGCAATGCATTGTGGGGGAAAAGAGAATCATTGCAAACTGCTGTAAAATAGTACTACTTTTTCGTATTTTATTCTGTTTTGTGATATCCATTGTATTTGATGTTGTTGGGTAACAGTTTAAAAGAAGAAGAAGAAAGAAAATTGCACAAATTCATTAGAAAATAAACCCTGCAACATGGGCTTTAAATGTAAGTCCTAATTGCAGCTACAACACACGACTTATGGGAGCGTTTTTTGGGGGGAGGACAGTCTCTTTTCTTAAGATGATTATAGTATCGTGTCACACGGCTTCATTCCCCCTTCACATTTATAGATTTACCTTTCACACACACACACACACACACACACACACACACACACACACACACACACACACACGCAGGCACACACGCACACACGCACGCACGCACACACACACTGACCTCCAGTGTGTGATGAACTGTACGATTAAAGGTTAATGGATTTTTACAGCTGTGAGAGTTAGCCTTAATCGTGTCCTAATTAGAGTTCAGTCAGTTCTGCTCCTTCAGCGCGTCTCTAGACAATTAGCCTCTCTCTTCCTCTGCAGAGTGCCTCTTCTTCTCCGGGACCAGAAAGTAGGGCGGCTGGGGTGAGTCACGTTGCGGTCAGGCCCTGGCGGGGGAGTGTATCCCTCCTCCCTGTCAGGACCCGAGTCTGTTGAGTCACTCAGCAACATTTATTAATACACACGGTAACTGAGGCGCTCGGAAGAAACCTGACCAGGAGTCCAAAGACAGGAATTACAATCAGGGTTGGCTCGGTTTGTCAAGTTTAAAGTGCCCATATTATAACAAAAAAATCACTTTTTCTGAGATTTGGGGAGTTATTTTGTGTCTCTGGTGCTTCCACACACATACAAACTTTGATAAAAAACCATCCATGCTGTTTAGAGTGAGATACGGTTTCTGAATGTGTCCTGCCTTCAGTCTCCGGGTGAGCTGGTCAAAATCTGCACGGCTTTCTACGTCCATTGAGAACGACATACCTGCAAACTAGTCGCTTTTCAACGTAAATCGCCATTTTGAATGGGAAAATGTCATCCACGTGAATCGTGTAGATCCGAAGAGTTTTTATTTGGGGGATGGGGGGGTCCGAGACCCGGTGCTAATACGGCACCGGTGTCTTAACGACCGTTATCTACCGGACCGAATAGCAATGTGGATTTCGGGGCCTTATTTAGGTGCCACTTAAATGCCTGCGCTTCTCTCTGATGCTCCGGAAACGGACGTTAGAGGGAACTGAAACATCGCCGCACGGGACGCTAGTTACGGTAACACTACACTCGACAGCAGGTAACGTTAGCCTACCGTTAGCTAGCAGCAGATTACGTTAGCCTACCGTAAGCTAGCAGCAGGTAACGTTAGCCTACCGTTAGCTAGCATCTGGAGTAAACATGGTTAAAATGCTGACAGCTAACGGTGTAAAAGTGTGACTGTATTTCACTGGAGAGGACTGTAACACCAGACTGTAGCTGCCGTTGTCTGAAAAACAACACAGACTCAGCCTCGCCTCGCCAGCCTCGTGCTGCATTCAAAGTAATTGTAAAATACCCTTTTCCATCCAGTGTTTGTTTTTTGTCGTTAACAGGTTTTTTCCCTTTATTTCCTTCTTGGGGAGGGGGGTGGGGTGGTAGAAGAGATGTGTCACCTTTTTCAGCCCTTCTGAGTTTGCAGGTATGGAACGAGCTAGCATGTTAGGGTTAGGTTAGCCCCTAGGCCTCGGGGGCTAACCGTTAGCATGCTAGTTCATTCTCAATGGCAAAACACTGCTACAACACACATGAATTCACCATAATCTACAAAATAAATTGTATAGAACTACTTCCATGTCCCTGTTCTGCAGGTATTCCACACAGAGTTTTAAGTGCGCCCTCGTTTAGAAGAAGTCTCCCGGCTAATCCTGTCTTGTACTACTGAAGTTGGAGAAACAGCTAGCTAGCTCATGTAGTCCTTACCTAGCTACTGATCATGTGATCTTACCTAGCTACTGATCATGTGATCTTACCTAGCTACTGAGCATGTGCGACTGCCAACAAAGATGTTACAGCAGTGAGAGGTCTCACTCTGTAGCTAAAACAGAGACCTGAACACAGGGTGAAACAACCTGTTCTCATTCCGAACTCATAAAATAAGGACGTTTGGACAGTGGCTGTCAGCGTCTGATGCGACGAAAAAGGCGTCTTTCAGCGTGTTTGTGTAACGCACCGGGGAGAGCAGCAGTTAGAGAGGATTTAGAGAGTAGTATGTAAGGAGGTTGGTTGGGGGGGTGGATGAGTCAAACACAGGACTTACACCCAGGAGAGCGGGGTTCACGTCCTGCTTGTCACGCTTGCTATAGTCGCTTTTTTCTTTCTTCCCGCGTGTCACAGAACCGTACGCCCACCCACGACCCTTTCCTTAACATAACTGCGTCAAAAGGGACGGCAATAGTCCCGAACAAGCGCGTTTACTTATAGCGCTAAAAGGACGGCAATAGTCCCGACCAAGCGCGTTTACTTATAGCGCTAAAGGGACGGCAATAGTCTTGACCAAGCGCGTTTTCTTATAGCGCTAAAAGGACGGCAATAGTCCCGACCAAGTGCGTTTACTTATAGCACTAAAAGGACGGCAATAGTCCCGACCAAGCGCGTTTACTTATAGCGCTAAAGGGACGGCAATAGTC
>NC_050175.1:39223391-39230891 GCF_008315115.2 Sander lucioperca
AGACAGGATTAGCTGGGAGACTTCTTCTAAACGAGGGCGCACTTCCAACTTTGTGTAGACATGGAAGTAGTTCTTTTGTAGATTATGGTGAACTAGTGTGTATTTTAGCAGTGTTTTGCCATTAAGAACAAGCTAGCATGCTAACGGTTAGCCCCCTAGGCCCCTCGTTTCGGCTAGTGACGTAGAAAGCCGTGAAGATTTTGTCCAGCTCACCCAGAGACTGAAGGCAGGACACATTCAGAAACCGTATCTCACTCTAAACAGTACACTCTAAAGTTTGTATGTCTGTGGAAGCACCATAGACACAAAATAACACCCCAAATCCCAGAAAAAGTGTTTTTTTTCATAATATGGGCACTTTAACCAATTTTGCGTTGGTTTATAGATAAGAGTGTGAGTCTGGTTGGCATAGTTTCCATTTCTATTTTTGACACCCAAAGGCTAATAAACCCATTTCTCACATGGCTGAATCCAGAAGACTCTGTTCTGCACCGTCTCTGCCAACGCTGTACAACTGTGAAAGGATCAAGTTAAAGTTCACCACAGCATCTCTGCCCCCTGCTGCTGTTTCATTATCAGCTGATAGAGATTTAGCGTCATACCTGCGGCCTCATGTCTCGCCTGCACCTTGTCTAACCGGATTTCTCTGCTCTTGTTGCTTTGAAATGGAGCACAGCCAGAGATCCCTCACTGTGTTACATTTCACCCCCAAAAGCCTATTCACACAAAAATACAACCTGATCTTACAGAATTCTATGAAATTATAACCAAGTATACTTACATACACAAGGAATTGGACTTCGGTAGGTGTATACATTCAACAAGTAGACATGTAGTAGTAAACATAGTAGACAAATAGTAATATAGACAGATACTGTAGAGACAACAATATACATATAGGACGGGGGAGCTCCGAGCCAAGGCTCCGTCCACCCTCATCCTCGGTTCCTTCCTCCCCCTCTCTCCCTCTCCTCTCTCCCTCATCCTCGGCTCCTTCCTCCCCCTCTCTCCCTCTCCTCTCTCCCTCATCCTCGGCTCCTTCCTCCCCCTCTCTCCCTCTCCTCTCTCCCTCATCCTCGGCTCCTTCCTCCCCCTCTCTCCCTCATCCTCGGCTCCTTCCTCCCCCTCTCTCCCTCTCCTCTCTCCCTCATCCTCGGCTCCTTCCTCCCCCTCTCTCCCTCTCCTCTCTCCCTCTCCCTCTCTCCTCCTCCTCCTCTCCTCTCCTCGCTCCTCCTCCTCTCTCTCCTCTCTCCCTCATCCTCGGCTCCTTCCTCCCCCTCTCCCTCCCTCTCCCTCATCCTCGCTCCTTCCTCCCCCTCTCTCCCTCTCCTCTCTCCTCATCCTCTGCTCCTTCCTCCCCCCTCTCTCCCTCTCCTCCTCCTTCCTCCCCTCTCTCCTCTCCTCTGCTCCTTCCTCCTCCCTCTCGCTCCTTCCTCCCCCTCTCTCCCTCTCCTCTCTCCTTCATCCTCTGCTCCTTCCTCCCCCTCTCTCCCTCTCCTCTCTCCCTCATCCTCGGCTCCTTCCTCCCCCTCTCTCCTCCCCCTCTCTCCCTCTCCTCTCTCCCTCTCCTTCTGTTCCTTCCTCCCCGTCTAACAGCAGCAAGCACCTGCCTTCTTTGCCTTCATCTTCTCCGTATTAACCTATAAAATGACGTGTTTTCTCATGCGGGACGGGAGAAGACACAACATCAATGCATCTCTATTATTGTAAGGCAAAAATTCTCAGAGTTTTGCGGGTGTGGGCGGGAGTGGACGTACACATTGCGGGAGCGGGCGGGAATGGTAAGAAATTCGCCGGGAGAGAAAACAGTCCCGCGCAGGGCTCTAGTCCAGATCCTCCCGGCTCCATTCGGCCCCTACCACGAGTAGCGCAATGTATGAAATGTTACCTTGACTCTCACACTCCCAGGCCAAAATAGACAGTTGTTACTCTTGGGATATTTTACGGTTGCTTTCTATTTATCAAATCTATACACTGGTTACAAAATGTTTTACGATGTCCATATTACTGAATACCTGCGTATTTCTTTATCTTCTGCAGACCTAGGCAGCGCGTGAGAGCCAAGGACATTTTCATAACCTACGCCACACCAACCCAGTCTCACGGCAGTTCGTGTAATTGTCACGTTATTTTTAATCTATTTACGTGGTGGCCAGCACGAAATACCCTATGGGGAAAGGACGCCTCACACGCCGGGAGACGGCCGAAAAGGACGCCCCATATGCTGGGAGGCGGCCGCAAGGTGGCCGCTGGGGACGCGACTGCGGGGAAAGGACGCCTCATACATGCCGGGAGACGGCCGAAAAGGACACCTCATACACGCCGGGAGACGGCCGAAAAGGACACCTCATACACGCCGCGAGGCGGCCGCGGGGGACGCGCGACAATAATGGGATGGCGGAGGTTGGGTTTAGGAAAAACACTACAGAGAAAGGGCGCCTCACACGCCAGGAGACGGCCGCTGGGGACGCGCCACAATAACGGGACGCGATCCCCGCTCGCCTATGGCGTTATATATGTGTCACATTCCTGAGCGAGTAATTGTATGTTTTGAGCACAGAGAACTATATTTTGCAAGCGCATTACATTGCATTTTGAACAGAAATGTACACTCGCAAAAAATAATTCAGTTTGAGTAAACAAAAACCTATTTCGTGCACAATAAATGTATTTATTGGAGACGAACAGCCAATCAGAATTGACCTTTTGATTCCGCGATTGGTTGGTTGTGGCACACTTGTAATGCTGTGAAAATCTGAGCGAGCGTGTCTAGAGTTGAGCGCGTAGAGAGAAGAGGTTGAGAGCGAGGGAGACATGACCGGAGCGCAGCAGCGTCTACCTACGAGCAGAGAAAGACATGCAAATACATTTATTGTGCACGAAATAGGTTTTTGTTTACTCAAACTGAATTATTTTTTGCGAGTGTACATTTCTGTTCAAAATGCAATGTAATGCGCTTGCAAAATATAGTTCTCTGTGCTCAAAACATACAATTACTCGCTCAGGAATGTGACACATATATAACGCCATACTCGCCCGGGTGAAAGTCCTGTGATGTTTGACCCATCCACCCCCCCCGACCAACCTCCCTATGCAGATTTTCGGCTCTTTATTCTACTCCCTACCATTTTCATGCTGTGACCACGAAATATGCTTCCCATTGAAATACATTACTTCACATTTTCATGCTGGCCACCACGTAAAAAACGAGAAAAACGTCCCCGTGAACACGTATCAATAGATTAAAAATAACGTGACATTTACATTACATTACATTACATGTCATTTAGCTGACGCTTTTATCCAAAGCGACTTACAATTAAGTGCTTTCAACTGTGAAGGTTCAAACTCCAGACCACATGTAGTAAGTGCAAATACAGTAGCTTTAAATAGGCAAAACTACAAAGAGACAGAAAGTGCAGGTTCGAAAGTGCAAGTTCAAGAATTTTTTTTAATTTATTTTTTTTTTTTTTTATCCGAGGTGTAGTCGGAAGAGATGCGTTTTTAGCCTTCGGCGGAAGGTGTGTAGGCTTTCGGCCATCCTGATATCGATGGGGAGCTCGTTCCACCATTTGGGAGCCAGGACAGTGAACAGTCGGGATTTCGTTGAGTGATTAGTTCTCCCTCGCTGTGAGGGGGCAGCCAGCAGTTTGGCTGATGCAGAACAAAGTGGGCGGGTTGGGGTATATGGTTTGACCATGTTCTGGATGTAAGCGGGTGCTGATCCGTTCGTGGCCCTGTACGTAAGTACTAGTGTCTTGAAGCGGATGTGGGCCGTAATTGGTAACCAGTGAAGAGAGCGGAGGAGCGGTGTAGTGTGAGAGAACTTGGGGAGGTTGAAGACAAGTCGAGCCGCTGCGTTCTGAATGAGCTGCAGGGGTCGGATGGCACATGCAGGCAGGCCAATCAGGAGGGAGTTGCAGTAGTCTAGACGTGAGATGACTAGAGCCTGAACCAGAGCCTGAGCCGCCTTCTGCGTTAGAAGGGGACGTATCCTTCTGATGTTATGCAGCATGTATCTACACGATCGGGTGGTTGCAGCAATGTTAGCAGTGAAGGAGAGTTGGTCGTCAAGTGTTACACCCAGGTTTCTAGCAGTCTGGGTGGGGACTACCACAGAGTTGTCACGAACTGCCGTGAGACACTGTTCCATTGTTGTCTCTGCTTCCCCCGATCAGAAATGGCCCCTTTCAGCTTTCTTAATCATTTCCCCCGGATAGTGCCGATATCCCTCATAACCCAGAGAAGCAGAGACGACAAGGTCAGCTCCTGAACTCTAAAGCCTCTCACTTTATTCTCACAAAATATAACCTTCACCAGCTGAAAAGGAGTGACATCGGGTAGAAATGCTGTTGTTTTTCAGGTGAGGATAGGCTCGTTCTTGTTGTTACGATCTTCCTGAACTATTTTGGGTGAAAGTGATCCACACTTCATGTCCGATGACCAGTGTTGGGAACGTTACTTTAAAAAATAATTAGTTATAGTTACTCACTACATGTTCCAAAAAGTAACTGAGTTAGTAACTGAATTACTCTATAATAAAAGTAACTCGTTACTAGGGTTGGGTACCGTTTGGATTTTTACGATTACGATGCCAAACCGGTACTTTTAAAACGATTCCGATTCCTAAACCGATTCTTGAAAAACTGAAAAATGACATCAAAGAAAGGCTCTTTTATGGAGTTTTTTTTAAAATTGAAAATTATTTAAATTTAACAATATATTAACGTTTTAAAGTACTTAAATATATAATAAGTAAACCTAAGTCACCTAATAATAATAATACTAATGTATACTTTATTAATCCCGCAAGGGGAAATTACAATACCTAACACATAACTACAATAATTTAACAAATAACATACACTATTAACAAGTAAGAACTAAATAAATGTTGTTGAGTTGGTATGCCAACCAGCTTCAAACTTTAGCAGTTCTTTTGCAGAAAAATGACCATATTTGATACTACACCCCTCCTGACTTATGGCATGTCCTGCACAGGAGAAACCTCTCTCAGGTGGTGTCCCAGAGGCCTGGACACACAGGGAGGAGTTAGAAAAGGCAGACAATACCACCACCACCAGGCTCCAGGGTCTGGTCCTGAACGATAGACTAGCAGAGCGTAATATGTTGACTAGCGATCTCGTGCAGTGAATGGTTAATATGCCTTTACGTCCGTTTTGGTGAGCCCAGAGGGGAAATATGCCATTTAAAAAGTAGCCTATATTTACGATAGCTAGCTAACAGTAGACTACAGACAAAGTGGGATATTTTAACGTCCGTTTCAGAGCGTGTACAAAAAGCCGCGAGTCGCAAGCGGGCATGTGCGCCACTCGGCGTAAAAGGGAGAAAGAAATAAAGAGTCTGCCGCTGTCTGGAGCAACAGAGGGAAAATATTTCAGTCGGAACCGAAATGAGGAACCAAAATTTGCGTTCTAATCCGGTCCGAATACTACCGTTTGCGTAGGAACCGGTTCCATAGTGGAACCGGGTTTCGGTACCCAACCCTACTCGTTGCCAGGGAAAGTAACTACCGTATTTTCCGGACAATAAGTCGCTCCGGAGTATAAGTCGCATCAGTCAAAAAATGTGTCATGAAGAGGAAAAAAACATATATAAGTCGCATTTATTTAGAAATTGATTTCACAAAATCCAAGATCAAGAACAGACATTTAATCTGGAAAGGCAAGTTATTCAACTACACAACAGCACACAGAACAAGGGGCTGAATACGGTAGGTGTCCGGTATGTTAACGTAACACATTAACAGTTATTCAACTATACAGTAGCACACAGAACAACTACCAGGGAGTGGAGACGTAACTGCACCGTTGACGTGCATCTACATCTGTGGACTCGTTCCTCCAGCTCTGGCCATCTTGCTTTCAGCGCGCGACTAGCCGATTAGCTTTCTTTGTTTTCTTCATTGCAGTAAGAGTCACCTTTTCGCCAGTCCCTCACAAGTTTCTCTCTCACTCCAAACTTTCTTTCTGCTGCTTGATTACCGTTTTCGGCTGCATATTTTACTACCTGCAGTCACCTGCAGTTTCTTTTCTTTCTCAGTTGTCTTTAGGAGCAGCATATAGTTGTCAGAAGCCTAGAGCGCCCTCTGGCGGCTTTAGACGGTAATGTTTTCAATATGAAATAACGTGAAATTATAAATATTTTGATATATAAGTCGCACCTGACTATAAGTCGCAGGACCAGCCAAAGTATGAAAAAAAGTGCGACTTATAGTCCGGAAAATACGGTATTTGCGTTACTGTTAAAAAAAAAGTTGCTATATGTCAAAGAATTTGGATTTTTTTTTAGCAGTTTTTTTGTTGTGAGGCAGAAAGATCTATCTTTTGCTGCTTGGAGTCCTTCTTTGCTAGTGGATGGCGAGCTATCATCCAGCCCGGTCTCACGGCAGTTTGTGTAAATGTCACGTTATTTTTAATCTATTGATTCGTGTTCACGGGGACGTTTTTCTCGTTTTTTACGTGGTGGCCAGCAGGAAAATGTGAAGTAATGTATTTCAATGGGAAGCATATTTCGTGGCCACAGCATGAAAATGGTAGGGAGTAGTATAAAGAGCCGAAGATCCGTGTAGGGAGGTTGGTCAGGGTGGTGGATGGGTCAAACCACACAGGACTTTCACCCGGGCGAGCGGGGAAATAACGTGACATTTACACGTAAAAAATGAGGAAAACGTCCCTGTGAACACAAATCAATAGATTAAAAAATAACGTGACATTTACACGAACTGCCGTGAGACTGGGCTGTATCCTCTCTGGTGGAGGTATCGCTGGTTTTGGTCACTAGCTTTGTAGATGCGTGTGTCGTTGTGAGATGCTTCATTAAATTAGAGTTGCTTACAACAGATGTTGACAAAGTCTTCTCTCCTGGACATAATGTACACATTACATGCACGTTCTCGCCTTTGACCACAATGAATTTGAAGTAGTGCTTATATCTCCACCTTGAAAACACCAACTTTTCATCAGATTGCTCCTGACTCGCCATCTCTGCTGCTTCATCGAATCTCTGTTTAGCTGTTGTGTGTGTGTGTGTGTGTGTGTGTGTGTGTGTGTGTGTGGAACGTGTGCTGGCATGTGTGTAAAAACACTGGCTCTGATTGGCTACCATGAAACATGACTCTGCCTTAGCCAATCATAATCGCTTACCTCGTTATTAACCCACCTCCTCACTAGCTGTGAGCCAGGGGTGCGTTCGGATTACACAGTTTATTCAATCAATGCATAGTAACGCAGCGCATTTAACGTCCAGTAACGTTAACGGCGTTGTAACGACGGGAAAAGTAATTAGTTAGATTACCGCGTTACTGAAAAAATAACGTCGTTACCTAACGCCGTTCTTTTAAACGGCGTTATTCCAAACACTGCCGATGACGTCCCGAGCTCATCGGCTTCAGGTTGTTTTAAAGGTGCCCTGCCACACGTATTTCATTACTTTGTGGTGATGTCTGAAGTTCTACCATGGACTCTGTAACATCTTTTG
>NC_050175.1:39235891-39238391 GCF_008315115.2 Sander lucioperca
TTCTAGCCCGTGTATTGACAGGGAGAGTCTAACCTGTCAGCTGTGTTGTCGATGCCTCGAGAGAACAAAGGAAGTGACTCAGATCTCGCCGTAAAGCAGAATCTCTGGCCGTATATGTGTATGACGTCATTGACATTTTAAAAGGCTTTTTAGAATAAAAAAGCCACTTTAAAAAAATCTAACACCCAGCAGTGTGTATTTTCTTAGCCTCCCCTTTCGAATGCAACATTCAAATTACTAGACAAAAAATTATATCCTGAGAAAAGTGGATTTTGAGGGGTATAGCTCCATAGAGTCCCATTCATTCTGCACTGGCCTGTGAGCGCCCCCTATATGGAACTCTGGTGGAACTGCAACCAGTTCAGAAGCCGGAAGTAACGAGAGAGTGGAACTTCTTCCCTTATTAGAAATTCTTTGGCTTTAGCCAACATTAGTTAACATGTTAGCTAACGCTAGCTACATTAGCTGCTGTTGTGTTGGGTCTTTGAGCTCCCCAACTTTATTTTTCGTCAGTTTACAACAAAGTCGAACATAGCGCCCCAACAAGCAACTTTAAATAATTTTGTTTTTATCTTTCATGTAGCATTTTCTTCCCCAATCCCGTATTTGAGGTACAGGTCATGGGGTTTCTCAGATTTTGCTTGAGACCGGTAAGCATTAGCCTCGATAGTAGTCGTGTCTCCTTCATTGCGTATTTTTATATTTTGAATATATCCCTCCACTGCATACTGTAATCCCTTTTGCCTCGATCTGGAGGATATCGCGGAGGTATTGCTCCAAAAAAGGTCACTGACACGCACGGGTATACCTCTTCCCGTCATGGCAATCTGTCGCGCTGGTCGTGTCTGACCATTTGTTTGTCGGACGTAGCAACAGTAACTAAGGGGGGCGGGGCTCGGCGAAAGGCTAATTAAATGCAGCCTCGAATCCGAGACTGTCCGTCGAAAAAACGCTCCCATAAGTTATTGTTCAAGCATCAATTACAACTCATATTTACGTTAGTGGCCGTTGTAATTAAGATAGGAGCAAAGGTGACGAAGTATAGATCAGGTAGCAGGTTTTATGTAACATTTATATAATAAAATATATCTTTTGTTTGGAACAATCGAAAACATGAGAAATATATAGGCCTATATATATTTTTAAAGAACCTGAATGCTTATGGTGACTGCAAAACCCTCGAGGCAGCAGAACAGATAACTGTCATTCAGAGACGTCTGAGCTGGAAAACATCCTTCAAAAGAAAAAGAAATAAAGAAAGACATCTCACATTACTAACAGCACACAGCACCTGTCAAAGATGTTTCAAAACTTTGTTTTCAAACTGCTTGTCATCTGACAATTGTGAGCTGGTTGGCACAGTGTTATAATGCAACGTTATGAGCAACTGTAGCAGAAAATTGCTATGAATATAAATAAGACTCTGCCCAGGAGAGTAAACATGCCTTTCTAGATTCTGACAACCAAACCAAGCATCTATGGCAGCGCCGCGGTCGAGCTGCTGCTCTGCTCTCCTGTACCGACACTAAAGGGTGATTTTTGCATCAACATCTGACGCTGAGAGCCACTGACCAAGTATCAGTATTTGACGAGTTGGGAGTGAGAACAGGTTAAAGAGAATAACCCTTAAAGGTCCCATGACATGGTGCTAATTGGATGCTTTTATATAGACCTTAGTGGTCCCCTAATACTGTATCTGAAGTCTCTTTATATAGACCTTAGTGGTCCCCTAATACTGTATCTGAAGTCTCTTTATATAGACCTTAGTGGTCCCCTAATACTGTATCTGAAGTCTCTTTATATAGACCTTAGTGGTCCCCTAATACTGTATCTGAAGTCTCTCTATATAGACCTTAGTGGTCCCCTAATACTGTATCTGAAGTCTCTTTATATAGACCTTAGTGGTCCCCTAATACTGTATCTGAAGTCTCTTTATATAGACCTTAGTGGTCCCCTAATACTGTATCTGAAGTCTCTCTATATAGACCTTAGTGGTCCCCTAATACTGTATCTGAAGTCTCTTTATATAGACCTTAGTGGTCCCCTAATACTGTATCTGAAGTCTCTCTATATAGACCTTAGTGGTCCCCTAATACTGTATCTGAAGTCTCTTTATATAGACCTTAGTGGTCCCCTAATACTGTATCTGAAGTCTCTTTATATAGACCTTAGTGGTCCCCTAATACTGTATCTGAAGTCTCTTTATATAGGCCTTAGTGGTCCCCTAATACTGTATCTGAAGTCTCTCTATATAGACCTTAGTGGTCCCCTAATACTGTATCTGAAGTCTCTCTATATAGACCTTAGTGGTCCCCTAATACTGTATCTGAAGTCTCTTTATATAGACCTTAGTGGTCCCCTAATACTGTATCTGAAGTCTCTTTCCCTAAATTCAGCCTTGGAGCAGAATTACAGCCACTAGAGCCAGTCCCACAATGAGCTTTCCTTAGGATGTGCCATTTCTGTGTCTGTAGCTTTAAATGCTATTGAGGAGGAGAGA
>NC_050175.1:39243391-39245891 GCF_008315115.2 Sander lucioperca
TCTCTGTGCTGGACAAACAGAGACGAAGCTGACATCTGTCTTCTCATCTGACTCGGAGGATGATGTTCCTAAATGTTACCGGCATCGCTTCCAGCTGAGTCACTCAGAAGTCAAGGCTCCTCCGGCGGATGCGTCCAATCACTGCTTATTCTGACAGCTGATGTCAGATCAGCCTCCGAATGACAGATGCCCGAAACACACTCCGTATCGCTGCAGTCTCCTTGGACGGGTCGGGCTCATGGCTTTGTATAATATCCTCCATGGGAGCAGTAATAAGTGAAAAGGCGTATAAAGCAGGGAGGGAAGTGAGGAAATTGGATGAATGAAAAGCCCTTCATATTTCCATTCCTCTACCTAGCTCTATCTTTCTATCTCCGCAAACTCATTAAGCGCTGTCGACCCTGTGGAGGATACAGACCCGCCTCTTGACCCCAGCCAAGGCTGGAAAAAGTTAATCATTTTGTCTATAAATCCTTCCAAACTCTCCTTTCTTCTTGCTTTGGTGTCGGACTTTTTCATCCTCCTTACTAAGTTTTCTTTCCTGTTTTTTCCTAACCTCCACTCTGTCAACATGTGTTATCCAGTGCTTGATCTGGAATAAAAGCTGCATCAATTTAGCCTGACATCGCCGGACCAAATCACAAATGCGAGTTTGTCTGGAACCTCTTTTCAACAGAAGTACATTTCCAAGATAAACTTCCTTCTGTGTGTTGTCGTTCTCAAACTCCGTTCGCTTCGGGAAACAATAACGACCTTCGAGTTAGCTCAGCTACACGCTGAAAATGTCAAGTTTTGAAGAACAATTTGGTTCGTGCAACAAGGCAGGTCTGCTTGATTCTTTCTTCTGTTTGTTTTTTTCTCCTACCCCAGAATGCATCTTTGGTGTAGCCAGACCTTAATGCACAGCGCTGTGGAAATAGAGCTGGCAATGAGAGACTAACCGGCAATTTCCACTGGATGCGGAACGTCTCCGGAACATCGACGGAGTCATTATGTTTCCATTAAAGTCAGTGTGTGTGTTTCCACTGACTGCAGAACGTCTGCGTCCCGACTCCGTCCCAGCTCCGTCAGTCCGCAGCCCTCCGGAGCAGATACCCAGAGCTTCTATTTTTGACGGACGCCGGAGAGCTCCGCAGCAATTCAGCACAATTCAGATAGTGCGGGACAGGAAGTCGAGCACAGAAACAAAATAAAACATCCGATTACGTTTCAAAATAAAATCCAGCGTGCTCACGGCGGGTCATATTTCCCTGCACTACACCTTGAAAACACAGCTCAGAGTAGTTTCCCCTCTACTCCTCTGGATGGAAACAAACTGTTGTTGGTTTTGTGGTTCTGTTTATAGAAACTACATCCTGTTATATCGCGCGAACATACATCAATTCGCGAGATCTCGTGGTCGGCTGGCCGCAGCCGTTACGCAACAAATCTGGACCTGCTGGGTATTGACGGACGGCGGAGCACGCAGCCGTTCCGCAGCGGAGCCGGTTCGCAGACGTTCTGCATCCTGTGGGAATCCATGGTAACTTTCAACCAATCACAGCAACGAGAAATGACTTAGCGTTGAGCAGCGGACAAATGTAGACGGACTACAGTGTGCAGAGATGAGCTGTCATGGTGTAGCATCAACATGTCTGTGAAGGAGTGTTATATAAATAGTACTTAATACATACATACTACATAAAGTCCCACAGCAGCTGCAGCTATCTTGGTTGTTTTTGAAAATGCCTCAATAACGGTGCATTTTACTAAGCAAGGTTTATACCCCAAGTGAAGGAGTTCAAGTACCTTGGGGTCTTGTTCGCGAGTGAGGGGACAATGGAGCGGGAGATTGGTCGGAGAATCGGCGCAGCGGGGGCGGCATTACATTCACATTACACCCAGGACTAGGTGAAGGGACGTCCAGCTGGGAGGAGGCCTCGGGGGAAGACCCAGGACTAGGTGGAGGGACGTCCAACTGGGAGGAGGTCTCGGGGGAAGACCCAGGACTAGGTGGAGGGACGTCCAGCTGGGAGAAGGCCTCGGGGAAGAACCAGGACTAGGTGGAGGGACATCCAGCTGGGAGGAGGACTCAGGGAAGACCCAGGACTAGGTGGAGAGACGTTGAGCTGGGAGGAGGCCTCGGGGGAAGACCCAGGACTAGGTGGAGGGACTTCCAGCTGGGAGGAGGTCTTGGGGGAAGACCCAGGACTAGGTGGAGGGACATCCAGCTGGGAGGAGGCCTCGGGGAAGAACCAGGACTAGGTGGAGGGACATCCAGCTGGGAGGAGGTCTCGGGGGAAGACCCAGGACTAGGTGGAGGGACTTCCAGCTGGGAGGAGGTCTCGGGGAAGACCCAGGACTAGGTGGAGGGACTTCCAGCTGGGAGGAGGCCTTGGGGAAGACCCAGGGCTAGGTGGAGGGACTTCCAGCTGGGAGGAGGCCTTGGGGAAGACCCAGGACTAGGTGGAGGGACTTCCAGCTGGGAGGAGGCTTTGGGGAAGACCCAGGGCTAGGTGGA
>NC_050175.1:39248391-39258391 GCF_008315115.2 Sander lucioperca
TTTTAAAATTGTCGGCCGATTTTCCAATCCTGAGAGACCCCACACACGGCGATAAAAAATCACGGTCTAACAGTTTTGGTCGTACAGCGTGTGGTGAGCAGCACACGGCAACATCACACACGAACCGATCTGACTCCCGAGCATTCCCAGGTCAGACGGGAAATCTCGTAAAATCCCTCGAGATCAAACGTGACTTCAGAGTAAATGGCGGACGAAGAGGATGCAGTGGCGATAGTTTGTAGTTTGTTTTTAACCGAAAAAAAACGTTATCAAAAGAAAAGGCGATGGTCGAAGAAGTGGAGACAACGCCAGCATGGACTATACTTGCTCTACTTATCTCCGACGTCCACCGGACTTTCTGGTGCGCCGTGCCGCCGGCTGTTTTGATGTTGTTTCCCGGTGCTTTCCTCGCCGCCTCGTCACCTCTCTTTCTGATTGGCTACACGCCACAGTCCACAGGCTGCGTGCTCGTTTGTCCCCGGGGGGACACCACACACGAGGAGGAATCGGGCCAAAACAATCCAACATGTTGGATATCCCCGATTTGAGATGGGAGCGGTCCCGACGTCCCTCCGAGCAGACGAGAGCAGTCTTAACACACCACACACGGCAGGAACATCTGATCAGATTATTTTACCATAATCGGAGCATCCTTAAGATTGTCAGAAGGGGGGAATCGGGGCTAAAATCAGCCTCATTATCCTGCCGTGGGAACCAGGATTTAGCCGAATGAGACTTTTCTCAGATCTAATGATTGTAGTTGAACTTTTTAGCAAAGTGTGTCTTGCGAGTTATTTATTTATTTATTATCTGGTCTAACTTTTCCAACGTTTTACACACAGATATGGTGATGATAACGGTGCAGAATGATGTGAAAAAAAGAGACTACCACAAAGAGACACAAAAATGACCTAAAAGAGACACAGCACGCAACACGACATCATGACTTTGCGTAAACATACAGTACACGCCCACTTTCTTACCTGTACTTTGTGTTACCTGTACGCATTTTGAGCCCCCGACCAACCGCCCTTTCATACTACTCGCTACGCCGTCAATTCACACAAGATTGCAAGGTAATAAACAGTGCTTTTACTACACACATTATTTTTGAAAGATTGAGTGTGTGGATCTTAAAAGAGTCTTTTATTTGTGATTCAGGATCAGGTTTAACCGTCCGAAGCCATACAGAGTGCCGCCCGCCTCTTCAGAGCGTACACCACATGTATGGCGCTCACCGTCTTCCTCTTGGCGTGCTTGGAGTCAGCCCTATGGTCCCACAGCCCTATGTTCCCACAGCCCTATGTTCCCACAGCCCAATGTTCCCACAGCCCTATGTTCCCACAGCCCTATGTTCCCACAGCTCTATGTTTCCACATTTCTAAGATTTTTGTTAAAATTAGGCCCTATGTTAGGGTTAGGGTTACATTCGTCCATTGTTACTGGATAATAGGTTGAATGTAATTGGATACCAAATTGGGAGAAAGGGGGGATACAAATCTATGAAAAAGGAAATGTGGAAACATAGGGCCTAATTTTGAAAAAAATCTTAGAAATGTGGGAACATTGGGCTATGGGACCATAGGGCTGTAGGAACATTGGGCTGTGGGAACATAGGGCTGTGGGAACATAGGGCTTCGGTGTTAGGTGACGGCATCACGGATCACGTTTTCCAGGAACACCTTCAGCACACTCGTAGAGCAGACTGGAGAGGCGCTTCACTCACACACTTCAGACGGCAGAGGGCGGGTTTGGTGATCTTTACGCTTTCGGCTAGCCATCCACAACAAATACTGCTGCATCATATCCTGATTTCCCAAGCAGCACCAGGCTTAAATAACATGTGTGCTGTTGAAAGGAAATTGCCTTAACTCGTTATTATCACTTCAATATTGACAGCCCTGATGAACATGTATATATTGTATGCTTGTTGATAAAAACTAAATAAAAATTATGTTTATAAATGCCCAACAACAAACAGTACAGAGTAAAAACATAGGTGACACAACCTGCTACAAACTTTCTGTGTACAAGTGGAAATGTGGGCCTGCTAGAGGAAAGTTGAGAGGGTCGACAAAATAATTAGCACTTGTCCTCGTCACCAAGAGCCATTTTTGCATTTTAATATAACACTACAACAGATTTAGCATCTAAATAAATAAATATAAAGCCGGCATGTTCACACACTCGCAGGTTGTGATGCTATAAATGTCCGTCTGTAAATCAGCTCGCTGACAGAGACACAGAGAGAGGGACATGAGGGAACATTTAGACTGAACTCAGGGAGCAGTCTGGTCTATTTCTGTCCTGAGCTGAGTCTGCCATGTTTACCCAGGTATCCATAACACCCAGATACAGTAACTATATCGCCATGTCGCCTACAAGCCACTGGTATTACTGTTAAATAGGGCTGGGTTCAACAAATACAATTATACGATTCAAATCAATCTTCTTTTGAATGATCCGATATGGATTCATAAAATCCTGAGATGGATCTTTTAGGAGGCTCTGTTTTAAAGCTAGAGTGAAGATACCCAGGCTGTCCCCCGGTGTATTGCAAGCTACCCACCGGGCCTAACTGTCCGTCCACGCCGCCGCCGACTTGATCTTCTAAAGATACAGGAAGTCATTCATTTTCAATGGAAGCTGCTTCTCTCAGCTGCAAGGAGCGGAAAATCTGTCGGCGTTTCTGTTTTGGGCGTTTTGAGCGACCAGAGCGTCAATCAGAAAGTTGAAAGTAGGTCAACTTTATGGTAATGAGCTATGACGCGGTTCAGCGGCAACCAATCAGAATATAGACGTCCTTCACGCTGGCTGATTCCAGAGAAACATACGATGTAAACTTTGGTTCCTACCAAAACATTAGTTCAGAGAAAAAGGAGGAGAAGCTCATCATGGCCGTTGCTGGGTTCCCTATCATTTATGATATTTGCGTATAGGGACCAGTTAACGTTACCTGCCGGTCACATGGTCTCTAAACAGTCCGCTCACGGTGAAGTCCTGCACGGATCAACAGCTGGCGGCTGCTCGCTCTGCCTGCACGCTGCTGCGGTTCAGCGGCTAACGAGCGAGCTAACTGCTAACAGACACCGCTGCGACCAACAACCAATACACATTCTGTCATTATATATGTCATTTATAAAAGGTTCCTAGTGTCAGTGTATTGGCCGTGCAGTGGCTGCTTGATCTTTTTCCATGATGAACATAGAATGCTGCTACGTCAGAGCGGCCAAAGCCTCAAACAGCTTCCCCGGACTTTCTGACCAGCGTCCTCGACCGGGCGGCCAGAGCTTCTTTGCAGCTCAAGTCGGCGGCGGTGTGGACGTACAGTAATGGTAACCCTAACCCTAAGCCATTGGGGGGGCTTAGGGTTAGGGTTACAACAGCCCCACTGTAACTCTACATTAACGCTGCCATCAGTGTGTGACTGACCCCAGCCTGGCCCTCGTCGACAAACACTTCTCTGGGGGAAGCCCTGATGTGAAATGATATGAAACTAGACCGTGTAACGCTAAATAACGCTTCAAGGTTATACTAACTTCGGCCAAGGGAGTAACGTGTCTCTGCACTAAAGAAAGGACTTACAGTTTTTTCAAGTCACACAATACTCACACAATCTTTAGACATTTTTATTTTTTAAACCTTTATTTATTCAGGGAAGGTTCACTGAGAGGTAGCCTCTCTTTTGCAGGAACGTCCTGATCACATTCATACAGTTACACATTCATACCTGGAAGCTGCCCAGTACAACCACAGTCTGATCTGACCACATTCATACCTGGAAGCTGCCCAGTACTACCACAGTCTGATCTGACCACATTCATACCTGGAAGCTGCCCAGTACTACCACAGTCTGATCTGACCACATTCATACCTGGAAGCTGCCCAGTACCACCACAGTCTGGCCACTGAGCAGCTCCACTGGAGCAGTTGGGGTTATGGGCCTTGCTCAAGGGCACCTCAGTGGTGGTAATGAGGGAGGGACAAGCCCTGCTCATTCACTTTCCCCACCCAGATTTTATCCTGCTGGTCTGGGGATTGAACCGGCGACCTCCCGGTCCCAAGATCGCTTCTCTAACCTCTAGGCCCAATGCCATAACTAACTTTAGTATTTTCTAACAATGCAGAATGTTAGTAGCCTAGAAATCTAGACCACCCTAACGGCAGCAAATTTAATTTGCAGCCAGGGTCATCTAGTAACTCTCCGTTGGCTTGCGAGCTGGAAAAAACAAAGTCTGGTCAGGCCAATCACATCGTGTATAGAGTAGTTGGGCGGGGCTTATGGCTGCAGCTGCTGCTGCTGGTGAACAGCGGTCTTTGGAATCGGCTTTGGCCGCGACTCTGGAAGACTTGGAGTTCAGCTTTTCTTTGAGAAAAGAACAAAGAACGGCACTGAAGTCATTCTTAAAAAAGGAAGATGTGTTCGGAGTTTAAAGTTTAATCTATCAACTAGCGTTGCTCTGGTTGGTTGTAGAGCTATCCTATTGCGTGCAGAGGGAATTTGAAAGACAACCGTTTATCCCGCCCCTCGGATTGAGCCCAGCCAATGGGGAGTTCCCAGACCCAACATCTGGATGTGGGTCTGGCTCGTCAGGCTAGCATGTTGTACAATTTACAGCATTAGATCACTGAAAATCTCTTTCATAGCCAAGCTATACTGGTATTTTAACTGAAATTTCCCTAATTGGATCGATGTTGAATCTTGAGCTGTAAAGATTAATCTATTTTGATAAATGATTTAAGTCATTTAAAAAAAAAAATTAAAAGTAAACAGTCTCTGATGTTAGCTTGTTAAATGTGAATATGTTCTAGTTTCTTCTCTTCTCATTTGAGGACGTCATCTTGGGCTTTTTGGGAAACACTGATCCACATTTTTCACCATTTTCTGACATTTTCTAGACCAAAAAATTTGAATACATTCATCCAGAAAATGGGTTAGTTGCAGCCCTAATTGACTCCGAGTGGCGATACCCAGCCCCAATGTTAGATAATGATAACAAGCCTTAATCGACTGTAAAGTCCTGAAACACAAAGATACCTTTCATTACATTTAAACGGTCTTACATAAACGGGAACACCAACATCCTGAGCCGCAGTCACAGCTTCTTAGCCGCGTCATTTAATCACAAACACCCACTCTTTGATTAACACCTGTTTTCCCCGTCTGTAATGAGGAAATGTGCGCTGTAAATAAGCAATGACCGGCCACCGCTAACTCAATATAGCGAGAAGACAGAGAGTCGCGCCGTCATTAATCTCCATCGACTTATGTTCCCTGCTCCAGTTACTGCGGACACAGAAACAACAATGTGCAGCTATATCTCTGTCTATATCAGGAGGGTCAAACTCAACTTCACTAAGGGCCACACTGGAAAATAAGAATCACATCCTGGGCCAGGCATGTTTAGTTTGACATGCTTTTATTTAAGAGAAAATAATTTCATTATTAGTATTAGTATTATTGCATGTCTTATATAGCTTTCTCACTTACTGTTCAGTTGATAAAAAGCCCTAAAAAATGCATTAACAAAGTTCCTTAGCCATCATTTAAAAGCGCCAAAAAACGTCAGAAAAAGCATTAAGTAGGGCGCCCAGATAGCTCAGTTGGTAGAGCGGGCGCCCATTTCAATCAGGAGAGACTTCGTTGCCGATATGCAAACATTTATAAGTTAATTAAAGGGGTGATTGAGTGATTATTTAGGGTATTTTACACTGTTCCTTAAGGTCTCCTAATAGGGTATGTAACATTGGTTGGGATGAAAATTGCCCGAATGCTATTTTATTAGGCCCTTAACTACCCTGTGAATATGGCTCTATTTGGAACAAGAGCTTTTCTTCCAAATATGGTCTGCTCATGAATATTTAGATGAGCTGCGCGCTGATTGGCTGAGGAACCCCATAGAAACACACTGGAGACGAGACAGCAGGTCTCATATTTCAGACACTGCAAAGTTATACGTTGTTTGTCTACTATTTCGTTATTAAATTCACTTCTGAGACTTTTTTATGCGAGAAATGAACTATATAAAGCTCAAATATGGGCCGTTTTACGAAAATTGATGGTTAATTGCAAATTTGGTAAGATGTGTCGGACTTTAGCTAGGAGCTCCACACAGTCTGACGAGAAAACGGCAACCTCCATACCTAGTGAAAGTTTCCCTGGGTACTGGACTACTAGAATACTCGGGGCTTCGCAGAGCTCCGTGGCTGGCTGCCAGCTGCCAGCATAACTACAGTAGCTATATTTACAGTTTGAATTGCGTCACGCCACTTATATAACATCTTCCCCAAGGTCTTATAAAGCTAACAATGGTGTCCGATTTCAATTTAATGCATTTTTGTGAACATTAGGGGTTTCGTTAGCTGCGACTGTCCCTCCAATCCTATGTGTAGCTACAGATCGCGGTTAGTTAGCATCATTTTCGGAGTAATTCCAGTATATTTACAGTTTGAATTTCGTCACGCCACTTATATAACATCTGACCCAAGGTCTTATAAAGCTAACTATGGTGTCCGATTTCAATTTAATGCATTTTTGTGAATTCCAGAGGAATTCTAAGAGGAGGCTAGCTAGCTCTCATTGATAGAGCTCCATCCAGCCACAGGCTCTATCAATGAGATTCACGGACAAGAGGCGTTTATTTCCATGATCGTTTGTTTAAATAACTCAACACATTATAATTACACACATTATAAGATTAACTGGAACCTGTGGTAAGAGATTGCTGGCGTAACAAGCTCGCTGACCGCGCTCTCACTCACACACACCGGCCAGTTAGCAGGAAGAGAGGAGCTGCAGGCCCTGGAGCTCTGTCAGGGCAGTGGCGATTGGTAGTCCATTAACCCAAAAAACGGTGACTTTGCACGGGTATGGAGTGCCGTGGGCCGCCAGCCGTGACGGAGCTCCATCGTCCTGACAGCAGGCCGGGGTCTGTGAAGGAAGGCCGGCCGGGCGGCGACGTAGCAACACAGGCAGCACCGGCCGCTGAACTCCGACACAGTCGGACAAAATTTGCAATTAGACATGAATTTTCGTAAAACAACCCATATTTGACCTCTACATAGTTGATTTCTCGCATAAAAAAAGTCTCAGAAGTGAATTTAGTGGTAAAATAGCAGATTAACAATGTATACAATTTCTGAGATCTACGCGGCCTATACAGAAGACTACCTGACCACAGATCAGTGGTGTAGCCTATATGTAAATGTTTGGGCGTGACAAAGGTAGAGACTAGAGCCAAATGAGGAGGAGCCGCCGAGTTGACGTCAACTAGGCGGCTCGTTGAGATTTGCCCGTTTTCAGAGGCAGTTTCAAATTGTGAGATTTGCAGAGGAAAGAGGTGTCAGTGGGATTTTGAGGTTCTAGTTACCCACTAAACTGTCATTATTTAACTATGACAAGGTAAAATCGGTTTTGCATTCAATCACCCCATTAACAAAGTTCCTTAGCCATCATTTAAAAGCGCCAAAAAACATCAGAAAAAGCATTAAGTAGGGTGCCCGGATAGCTCAGTTGGTAGAGCGGGCGCCCATATGTAGAGGTTTAGTCCTCGAGGCAGCTGCACTTTATTTAGTATCACCTCCGTCGAGGTTCCAAGCGAGCTGAGGCGATACCAAAAGGTAACGTGAAAACCTGCAGACTACTGATTGGTCGGAGCGAATCTTCACTAATCACTGCGTCATCATTGCTAGCGACAGACCGGGGGGGGGGGGGGGTCCTGAACAAACCCGCCATTTTTAAATAGTTTAGCGAGCTTTTGTTTTTGTCTTCTGGCAAACAGCCACGAGAATCAAAGACAAAACGCCTTCCACGTCCTCCATTGTTCTGGGTGTGTGTGTCGCGTTGGGGCCAACGGGGTCAGCTTCTCCGCGGACCGCGTAGCTCCTATGGCGCCATTTTGATGCTACCAAGCCATCACCATCCCATTGACTCCCATTCATTTTGGCGTCACTTTGACAGAGAATAACTTTACATCTGAAGAGTTTAAAGACTCTATTTGTCTATTGTTTATTTCTAAAGAAACACGACAATGTATAAAAGGCTCCATTACCTTGTACCTCACGTTATGGCTCCGTAGCAGACGTTTTTATAAAAATAGGCTAACGATTGGGTCATAACCACGAGACTTACTGTCTCATAGTAGAGGAATTACCGTATAGTACAGGAGAAGCTCTCAGGCAGTTTGGACTTCCATTAGCTGTTTAAGTTTAATTACTAATGTTAACTATCATTTTAGTGATCAATAATTAGCCTGTGTCTATGTTATCTCCTTACATATACCTACGCTCTCCGTCTCTGCTAGATTGGGAATGATTGAGATTTCTCTTGGCACAGCTACCAGAAGACTTCCAACTTTCAGACAGGTTGCTCACGTCACATCTACGTCTTCAAGCTCAGTTGGAAGCTGCTCAGTAACGCTCAGCCATCACCGGGAAAGATCTTCTAATATCCTTCACTGGTCTCCGTCCAGAGACACAGGACCTGTTGGTCCATTATATATACTGTCTATGGTTGGGGCACAGCAGTTTCCTGCAGCGTCGCTATGACGACCAGCCATGCAAAGGATGGGGCACCGAGGCTGAGTCGAGTCGAGCCGAGCTGGTACCATCAGTGGGTAAGCTTCATTAGGTGCGCATATTTGGCGGGGGTTCTGGGCGTCCTTCCTCCAGAAAATGTGACTTTTTCAATTTAAAAAAGCAATTTCCCCAAACATTTTGTGTCTCTTTGTAGGTTTTTGCGTCTCTTGGTAGTCGTGTTGCAGACTGATCTCATGAAGTGGCGTATGTATGGCACGCCAATCCGTATGCCATTATTGGCGTGTTATCAAGACGCATACTCGCTTTTTAGCGTGTTTATCAACGCCGTTTGGCCTCCATTGACTTCCATTACCTTGCGATTGCTTGTGAATTTTCCCCGTAGTGAGTAGTATGAAAGGGGGGAAATCTGTGTAGGGAGGTTGGTCGAGGGGAGGGGGATGGGTCAAACACAGGACTTTCACAGGATCGTGTCCCTCGCGATAACACGTTTTCGTGATAACACGGCAAGGGGTGATAATAACACGCCAAGGGGTGATAACACGCCAAGTGGATAGCTCAAAAAGCGTACAGATAACACGCCACTTGGCTTAAGAAAGTTGGCGTGTATATTTACGCGAAGTCATGATGCCATGTTGTTGAGTCGGATTGCATTCTCACCTAAAGTGAACTGAACTCTGGAGCACTTGGAAGAGAACTAAGACCCCCGTTTTCAAGCGGACTAGAGTTCGAATAAGCTTTCACACTAAGAGCCCAAAACGAGCCAGACTATACGACGAAACGCTCCAAGGCTCGGTTAAAACGGACCAAACTGCTCATGTGTGAAAGCGACCTAAGATATCCAAATCAAATGTAAGAACAGTGAAACTTTACAACGATTACTCATATGTGTTCATGTTCATTCAGACTATTAACTGTACGTCCACACCGCGGCCGACTTGATCTTCTAAAGATACAGGAAGTTATTCATTTTCAGTGGAAGCTGCTTCTCTCAGCTGCAAGGAGCGGAAAATCTGTCGGCGTCGCGTTTTGGGCGTTTTGAGCGACCAGAGCGTCAATCAGAAAGTTGAAAGTAGGTCAACTTTATGGTAATGAGCTATGACGTGGTTCAGCGGCAACCAATCAGAATATAGACGTCCTTCACGCTGGCTGATTCCAGAGAAACATACGATGTAAACTTTGGTTCCTACCAAAACATTAGTTCAGAGAAAAAGGAGGAGAAGCTCATCATGGCCGTTGCTGGGTTCCCTATCATTTATGATATTTGCGTATAGGGACCAGTTAACGTTACCTGCCGGTCACATGGTCTCTAAACAGTCCGCTCACGGTGAAGTCCTGCACGGATCAACAGCTGGCGGCTGCTCGCTCTGACTGCACGCTGCTGCGGTTCAGCGGCTAACGAGCGAGCTAACTGCTAACAGACACCGCTGCGACCAACAACCAATACACATTCTGTCATTATATA
>NC_050175.1:39285891-39293391 GCF_008315115.2 Sander lucioperca
ATCTTACCTAGCTACTGAGCATGTGCGACTGCCAACAAAGATGTTCCAGCAGTGAGAGGTCTCACTCTGTAGCTAAAACAGAGACCTGAACACAGGGTGAAAAGAGGAGCTGCAGCAATGTGCAGTACAACAAAAATATGGTGTTTTTAGAAAATTAAACCATGTAAACCTATTCTGGTACAACCTTAAAATACAATTATGAACCTGAAAATGAGCATAATATGGCCACTTTAAAATACCATGACTGGTGCATGGCTTTAATGTGCTGCAGTGGGTTTTTAATGTGAGGCTCACTTTTTATTGCATGCACTTCCTGTCACTGTGGATTAGTGCTGCACTGCTGCACCGACCCGCAGAGGAACTTTGGATAATTCAAGCTTTCAGTCGTCTGATGTCCTCTGATGTCTGAGAGAGACAGCAGGAGCGCTGAGACACAAGGTTCTGTTAGAATATGTAACAGAAGTATGTAATATGTAACAGTACATGACACTGTTTATAATATTTAGGTCCTGAGGTAGAGTAGATTGGGTTGGCTTTCGTTTGGGTTAAAACTGTTCCGATACAACAACAAAATAAGAGCACAAACCGACAATCAATGACATTAAAGAACGGCTTCTTTACTGCAACAAGTCTACCACACAATACGACCATATTGGTTGTTTGTTCCTCCCCTCTAAAGGGCTTACATTTCGTTAACAAAGGTCTTTAATTGTTTGTCCTTTTTTGTCGTAGGATTAAATAAATGCTAGTCTATATCCGTCGGATTTTACTCTTTTCAGTACCAGGATAATTGCCTCACATCTAGGGTTGGGTGCCGTTTGGATTTCTACGATTCCGATTCCTAAACCGATTCTTGTAAGTGTAATATGTTTACTAGTGATCACACGCAGTGAATGGTTAATATGCTTTTACGTCCGTTTTGGTGAGCCCAGAGGGAAAATATGGCATTTTAAAAGTAGCTTACAGTTACGGTAGCTAGCTAACGGTAGACTACAGAGAAAGTGGGATATTTTTACATCCGTTTCGGAGTGACAGAGGGAAAATATTTCAGTCGACACATTAAGTGGAACCGAAATGAGGAACCGAAATTTGCGTTCTAATGCGGACCGATTCCTACCGGTTGCGTAGGAACTGTTCCCATAGTGGAACCGGGTTTCGGTACCCAACCCTACTCAGATCCGCTTCCACTCTCTCTGTGTTGCCGTTCTCATAGTCTACATACAGTCATACATACCCTTCTCTTCTCCGTGCGCGTTGTAGCTCTTTCTGACGGTTCCACCGTTAGCCTAGCTTAGCACAGATCCTGGAGGTAACCGGCTCCATCTAGCCTATCTTAGCACAGATCCTGGAGGTAACCAGCTCCATCTAGCCTAGCTTAGCACAGATCCTGGAGGTAACCGGCTCCATCTAGCCTAGCTTAGCACAGATCCTGGAGGTAACAGGCTCCATCTAGCCTAGCTTAGCACAGATCCTGGAGGTAACCGGCTCCATCTAGCCTACTGCTCCCAATAAGTGACAAAATAACGCCAACATGTTCCTGTTTACATGTTGTGATTTGTAGAGTCACAGCTACTTTGTATAGTAGCTACTTCTGCTACTTGGGTGGAGTGATATGCTCGCAGCACCTGAGAAGCACTGGACAGAGAGTAGAAATGCTTCACCTTTCTGAGAATATAGTTCCCAGTATGTATACGGTGAGAAGATGGCTGTGTGTCATGTGACCTTGTTATTTGTACACACTGTGACTCTACAAATCACAACATGTAAATAGGAACATGTTGGCGTTATTTTGTCACTTATTCGGAGCAGTAGACTAGATGGAGCCGGTTACCTGCAGGATCTGTACTAAGCTAGGCTAGATGGAGCCGGTTACCTCCAGGATCTGTGCTAAGCTAGGCTAGATGGAGCCGGTTACCTCCAGGATCTGTGCTAAGCTAGGCTAGATGGAGCCAGTTACCTCCAGGATCTGTGCTAAGCTAGGCTAGATGGAGCCAGTTACCTGCAGGATCTGTGCTAGGCTAGGCAAGATGGAGCCGGTTACCTCCATGATCTGTGCTAAGCTAGGCTAGATGGAGCCAGTTACCTGCAGGATCTGTGCTAGGCTAAGCTACCGGTGGAACCGTCGGAAAGAGCTACAACGTGCACGGAGATGAGAAGGGTATGTATGGACTTATCTAACTCTGGGGGTTACGGTGAATAAGCTAAAGTCCCAATAAGTTGGCGTGTTCCTTTAAAGGGCAGCTGTGGCACTAAAGCAGGACAGATGTTCTTCAGCTGTGATCTCACGTTCTGATTAGGTTTTAATTTCATTTCATTCTAAATTTGGTCTGCTGATGAATCCTCGTTATGCCACATTAAACCCATTTAGTTCCTGTTTTTTCTATTGAGTGAACTGTGCCATTATTATTTGTTGTCGCGACTGTTCTCACAGCAGCGTGACCTCATCATCGAGGGTCACTGGTTTCAATTTCGTCTGATATCGACTCTCATTTTATGAGATTAATTCACAGTTAGGTATATTAATCTCATTTGGCTCTAACGGTCTTGTTTAAACAATTTTCAAAAGTAGTGTTTGTTGTGTATTTCTGGAGCTGGCATAAACATAAACAAGTCACGACTATACAAGACGAGACATATGTGCAAGTCTTTTTTTAACATAAAGGCCAGGAACTACAGATGAAAAATAGCCTTTGGGCTTATTCTGGCATTTTTAATCCACATAAAATCATGCGTTTCATTAATTTGCACTGTCCCCTTTTTAAAAGTCCTATAACATGCTGCTTTTTGGATGCTTTTATATAGGCCTTAGTGGTCCCCTAATACTGTATCTGAAGTCTCTTTTATATAGACCTTAGTGGTCCCCTAATACTGTATCTGAAGTCTCTTTATATAGACCTTAGTGGTCCCCTAATACTGTATCTGAAGTCTCTTTATATAGACCTTAGTGGTCCCCTAATACTGTATCTGAAGTCTCTTTATATAGACCTTAGTGGTCCCCTAATACTGTATCTGAAGTCTCTTTATATAGACCTTAGTGGTCCCTAATACTGTATCTGAAGTCTCTTTTATATAGACCTTAGTGGTCCCCTAATACTGTATCTGAAGTCTCTTTTATATAGGCCTTAGTGGTCCCCTAATACTGTATCTGAAGTCTCTTTTATATAGACCTTAGTGGCTGGCTGGGGGATCTCATAGTAATGTTAAAAAACCTCATAAAGTGACATTTTCATGCCATGGGAGCTTTAAATAAACTGAATTGAACTCTGTGGCTTAAGGTTGCGTTCACACAACCTGCGTCGGCCGTCTGACGATCCGGCAAAAACGCAAGTTTTTCATTCATTTTGAATAGGAGGTAGTGCGTTTAGTCTGCGGCGGGGGTTGCTGCCAAGAGTCCCAACAAAGTGAGTCTAAATATGACCCCAAAGGAGACTTTTTGCGTCAATAACAAACGCCAAAGGCACCTGACCAAGTGTCGCTTTCTGATGCGATTTGCGTGAGAATGTGCTGGCTCTGAATGGCACAGTGGTGGAGGAAGTACTGAATCTCAGTACTTAAGTAAGGGCGGGTCTTGGCATACTGGGATTTATAATATCGCGAGTGGCACCGTGAGCTGGATGGCCGCTGCTGAAGGCTTCCCTGCGGACTGCAAACGTGTGACGGTCAGGAAGATGTTTTGGCGGGCGGAAAAACTGATCAGAAAATGTAACGGAAATGTAACGGAACGTTGTAGAAATGTAGTGGAGTAGAACGTATAGATAATTGCTGCAAAATGTAACGAAGTAAAAGTCAAAAGTATGCACTATTGATTGTACTTAAGTAAAGTACAGATATGTGAAAAATGTACTTAAAGGAGAATTCCGGTCGATTCCAACGCGTAGCTCTGTTGTTTGTAAATGTGGAGTGCTAGCAGTAGCAAGAAAAACTAAACCAATCGGTGCTGCCTACACCGTGCTATCCTCCTGCTAGCGTTAGCACCCAACAGGCTTAAACAGGGCAGGTTTTAAACGTGCTTTAAGCCTCTAAACATGCTCGAAATGTCTTTACAAGTGCCTCCCCATGTGCACTGATTCCTTCTGAGGGAACGCAGCAGATCTGACTGGAATATTGGATTGTATGAGTTCAACAATCGACTAGTGTGGACTTGACCGGAAAACAGGAAATAAACAGAGGTATGTGCACTGACTGGATTAACACAACTTTTATGCCTTTCTGTCACATCGACTGCAGTCAGATTCACCGTGTTCCCTCAGAAGGAATCACTGCACATGGGTAGGCACTGGTAATGACATTTTGAGCATGTTTAGAGGCTTAAAGCACGTTTATAACTTGCCCTGTTTAAGCCTGTTGGGTGCTAACGCTAGCAGGAGGATAACACGGTGTAGGCAGCACCGATTGGTTTCGTTTTTTTTTGCTACTGACAGCACTCCACATTTCCAAACAACAGAGCTACGTGTTGAAATTGACCGGAATTCTCCTTTAAGTACAGTAACGAAGTATTTTCCACCACTGGAATGGCACCGTGGCACACGGTGTTAACGGTTGAGTTCAAGGTTTCAGGTAGTTTGATGCCTGTTTGGTCACAGTCAGTGGTGTAGTGGTCCCTGGAGAAGTGGGTATACTCTCAGTTTTCACCTTTTTTTTGTGTGTGTGTAGTAGTCCAGAAAAAAAGCCCTGTTTTAGAAACAGTGACATGTAAGACTATGATTTAGTTTACCCAAAAATCTGTCATTTCTACTTGCTCACTATTATAAAATGATCATGACTTGATTAGGAGCAGTTTGTAGTTACTACTGGTCACACAAGCAGCCTGGATGAATGTAAAATGTATTTATCATGAGGCAAACATGGTGAAATCTCTTCTCCTCTAAATGTGCAGTCATATTGCCACTGGCAATTTGCCAGTAGTTTAAAATAATGATTTATTTGGAAACCACCTTAAAACTTACCTCAGAATTATGTCTTCCATCAACTGGGGTGGCACACCGCCGCTTGTGTTATTTCTTCTTCTGTTGTTTGGTCTGCTGCCGTTATCGTAGTCAAGTGGCACCGGCACCTGAGGTTTTTTTTTGTTTTTTTTTCACTGGCACCTGAGGTATTAGCGATATTTTCCCTCGGCATGACCCGCCCTACTCTGCCTCTGATTGGCTCATTAGTCCTCATGCCTAAAGTTAACCAATCTAATCAGTGAAAGCAGCGAGTACCAGCCAATTAGAGGCAGAGGAGGGTGGGTCATGGCTTCACTATCCTTGAGGAAAAAAATGGGCAATCTGGCTCACAGATATTACTGAATGGTGCGCATCAGGGGGGATTTAGAAGTGGGTATACGCAATGCTGACTGAAAAATAAGTAGGTATACGCCGTATACCAGCGTATACCCTGGACTACACCACTGGTCACAGTCTACACACAGTTTGTGCTCAAACTTCTTTTTGTACAAGTGACAATACATTCCCAGTGAGACGTTGCTCATTACTGACATGTTATATATGTCTCAAACATAAGTAGGTACATGTTCCCGTGGGTGTTCTTGTCTCTAGTTACGCTCTGGTCTTGATCCAGCCGCTCAGGTGTCCTCGACTACAGCGCTACCTGCAGCTTCCTGCCATCATTTGTGTAACCTCGGGAGCCTCTTAAGATCCAGATGAAGAGCTTTCTGTTCGTGTCCAGAGCTCCGGCAGCTGGGGAGAGTGTCGATAACAGCCGGCCTCCGAGGGTCTGCAGGAGAGCCTGGAGAGCCGAGTGAAACATAAACAACATGAGGAGGGATAGGAGAATATGAGCGGAGGCGTTATTAGAGTGTCAAAGATGAGAGGCGAGTGAAAAGCAGGAAAGGAGGAGTCGAGGGATGGCATTAATGAGTGAGCGATCAGAGCTCTTCACACTGAGAGAGAGATTAAACTGGGCGGCCGAGTTTGTGACGACGGAGAGGCTGATTCATGTGAAAAGGACATGAAATATAGGATGTTTAACAGGCCTAGTAGAAGTGATTGAACGTGTCTGACAGACAGAATCTCCTGATTCTGTGGCCGTTGTTCCGAGTTCATATGAGAAAACAGCTTGACTAAGAACCTACTGCTCATTACTCATTCACAGTTAAAGGAACACGCCGACATATTGGGACTTTAGCTTATTCACCGTAACCCCCAGAGTTAGATAGGTCCATACATACCCTTCTCATCTCTGTGCATGCTGTAATGCTGTCTGACACCCCCAGCATTAGCTTAGCCTAGCACAGATCATGCAGGTAACTGGTTCCATCTAGCCTACTGCTCCCAATAAGTGACAAAATAACAACAACATGTTCCTATTTACATGTTGTGATTTGTAGAGTTACAGGGTGTACAAATAATGCCATGATCACCGTACATACAGTCATACATACCCTTCTCTTCTCCGTGCGCGTTGTAACTCTTTCCGACGGTTCCACTGTTAGCCTAGCTTAGCACAGATCCTGGAGGTAACCGGCTCCATCTAGCCTAGCTTAGCACTGATCCTGCAGGTAACTGGTTCCATCTAGCCTAGCTTAGCACAGATCATGCAGGAAACTGGCTCCATCTAGCCTAGCTTAGCACAGATCCTGGAGATAACCGGCTCCATCTAGCCTAGCTTAGCACAGATCATGCAGGAAACTGGCTCCATCTAGCCTAGCTTAGCACAGATCCTGGAGATAACCAGCTCCATCTAGCCTAGCTTAGCACAGATCATGCAGGTAACCGGCTCCATCTAGCCTAGCTTAGCACAGATCATGCAGGTAACCGGCTCCATCTAGCCTAGCTTAGCACAGATCATGCAGGTAACTGGCTCCATCTAGCCTACTGCTCCCAATAAGTGACAAAATAACACGAACATGTTCCTATTTACATGTTGTGATTTGTATAGTCACAGGGTGTACAAATAATGCCATGATCACCGGTCACGTTCGCTACTAACTAGCTATTCACATTGGTTTTGTTGACGGACGTAACTGTGCTTTTCGGTGTTGCGCTAATCACTCCGCCCAAGTAGCAGTGCTTCCACTTTCTGAGAATATAGTTCCCACTTACTATACGGTTAGAATATGGCTGTGTCTCATGTCACCTTATTATTTACTAGGGGTACTCTGGAGGACTGCAGGGGGTACGTGTCCCCCTAGGGGTACTCTGGAGGACTGCAGGGGGTACGTGTCCCCCTAGGGGTACTCTGGAGGACTGCAGGGGGTACGTGTCCCCCTAGGGGTACTCTGGAGGACTGCAGGGGGTACGTGTCCCCCTAGAGGTACTTTGGAGGACTGCAGCGGGTACGTGAGACATTTAACAAAATGTTTAATAGTAACAAGGCTGTTGTCCAGAACATTGTTCCTCTTTACGTAGACTTTTCCTACCAAAAATGTGACATGTGTGTCTCCTTCTTTGGACCTAATCCTGTCTTCCTTCCTTCTACTTTTTACAAGTTTCTCGCTTTTTTAATGTATGTCACTGTTTTTGAAGTTTTTGATGCTATTTTCCACCTATTCTTGCCTTC
>NC_050175.1:39298391-39308391 GCF_008315115.2 Sander lucioperca
GTTCCCACAGCCCTATGGTCCCACAGCCCTATGGTCCCACAGCCCTATGGTCCCACAGCCCAATGTTCCCACAGCCCTATGTTCCCACAGCCCTATGTTCCCACAGCCCTATGGTCCCACAGCCCTATGGTCCCACAGCCCAATGTTCCCACAGCCCTATGTTCCCACAGCCCTATGGTCCCACAGCCCTATGTTCCCACAGCCCTATGGTCCCACAGCCCTATGGTCCCACAGCCCAATGTTCCCACAGCCCTATGTTCCCACAGCCCTATGTTCCCACAGCCCTATGGTCCCACAGCCCTATGGTCCCACAGCCCAATGTTCCCACAGCCCTATGGTCCCACAGCCCTATGGTCCCACAGCCCTATGTTCCCACAGCCCTATGGTCCCACAGCCCTATGTTCCCACAGCCCTATGTTCCCACAGCCCAATGTTCCCACAACCCTATGTTCCCAAATTTCTAAGATTTTTCTTAAAATTAGGCCCTATGTTAGGGTTAGGGTTACATTCCGTCTGTAGTCCATTGCTACTGGATAATAGGTTGGGTGTAATTGGCTACCAAATTGGGAGAAAGGGGGATCAAATCTGATACAAATTTATGAAAAAGGAAATGTGGAAACATAAGGCCTAATTTTGATAAAAATCTTAGAAATGTGGGAACTTAGGGCTGTGGGAACATATAGGCACGCTCCCAATCCTTTCACTTTATATAAACGGTAATTGAATCATCTTTAAGCTGGAAATGGACAGTTTGTGTGGGAGGATGGAGCTTGTTCCAGTTTGACAGTGATGAATTATTTACAGAGAATTTGTGCCGAGATACACGCCGGCGATTTAATCTCCGCTGCTATTAAAACCCAGAGAAATAAGTATGTACATTTACATTTATTTGAGTGACACAGCAGAGTAATAATCTTGCTTTTGATTGCATTTTATCACATTCTTCATTACCTGTCTACATTGTTTGCCACTGATACAACAACAATCAAAAGGAAATGAAAAACACAGACATATCTATCATCCTCTACTCTATGTTTTTATTTCCTGGGTTGTGTTAGATTGCTCCTCGTGGGTTGTTCAGAGGAGTTCTTGGGAAACACTGTCATGAGATTAATGTGAAACATAGGAGACATCCCAGAATGAAGCCGCTACGGAGAACACCGTCCCTTTGAACCGCCTCACTTTACATTCATACCCTGTTTGCTCAACTTAAATTTCATTGTTATCACTCAACGCTGGCAGGAAATCCTCTCCAGGTGGAGTAACAAATTGAAAGAAGATTAAAGTCCAGCGTCCGCTTAAACAGCAGCAATGATTGAGTCTGGAGAAAGTTGTTGGACTCGACAAATAAACTAAAACAGCGAGGAACATCCCTGACTTTAATTAGACTCAGTATGTGCTTCACTGCACTGCACATTTAACTGTTTAACTGGCAACACTGTTCTTTCTCGTTTTGGGTTTCTTCTGGCAGCTTTCAGCTCTTTGTTCAACCATGTCATAGCTGCATTTATTTCTTTTTCTATTCCTCTTTTGCAATCTTATATACGTGTGAAATATAGGGTTGGGTATTGGGGGTCAGCCCTATAGTCCCACAGCCCTATGTTCCCACATTACTAAGATTGTTGTTAAAATTAGGCCCTGTGTTTCCACATTTCTAAGATTTTTGTTAAAATTAGGCCCTATGTTTCCACATTACTAAGATTTTTGTTAAAATTAGGCCCTATGTTTCCACATTACTAAGTTTTTTTTGTAAAAATTAGGCCCTATGTTAGGATTAGGGTTAGGCTACATTCCATCTGTAGTCCATTGCTACTGGATAATAGGTTGGGTGTAATTGGCTACCAAATTGGGAGAAAGGGGGATTAAAAAGGAAATGTGGGAACATAGGGCCTAATTTTAACAAAAATCTTAGAAATGTGGGAACATAGGCACGCTCCCGGCTTTCAGCTCTTTGTTCAACCATGTCATAGCTGCATTCATTTCTTTTTCTCTTCATCTCTTTAAATCCTATATACATGTGAAATATAGGGTTGGGTATTGGGGGTCAGCCCTATAGTCCCACAGCCCTATGTTCCCACATTTCTAAGATTTCTGTTAAAATTGGGCCCTATGTTTCCACATTCCTAACAATGTTGTTAAAATTAGGCCCTATGTTTCCACATTTCTAACAATGTTGTTAAAATTAGGCCCTATGTTTCCACATTTCTAAGATTTTTGTTAAAATTAGGCCCTATGTTCCCACATTTCTAAGATTTTTGTTAAAATTAGGCCCTATGTTAGGATTAGGGTTAGGCTACATTCCATCTGTAGTCCATTGCTACTGGATAATAGGTTGGGTGTAATTAGCTACCACATTGGGAGAAAAGGGGATAGAATCTGATGCAAATTTATGATTGAGGAAATGTTGGAACATAGGGGCTAATTTTGAAAAAACATCTTAGAAATGTGGGAACATAGGCACGCTCCCGGCTTCCAGCTCTTTGTTCAACCATGTCATAGCTGCATTCATTTCTTTTTCTCTTCATCTCTTTCAATCCTATATACGTGTGAAATATAGGGTTGGGTATTGGGGGTCAGCCCTATGGTCACATAGCCCTATGTTTCCACATTTCTAAGAATGTTGTTAAAATTAGGCCCTATGTTAGGGTTAGGCTACATTCCATCTGTAGTCCATTGCTACTGGATAATAGTTTGGGTGTAATTAGCTACCAAATTGGGAGAAAGTGGGATAGAATCTGATGCAAATTTATGATAAAGGAAATGTGGGAACATAGGGCCTAATTTTGGAAAAATATCTTAGAAATGTGGGAACATAGGGCTGTGGGAACATAGGCACGCTCCCGGCTTTCAGCTCTTTGTTCAACCATGTCATAGCTGCATTCATTTCTTTTTCTCTTCATCTCTTTAAATGCTATATACGTGTCAAATATAGGGTTGTGTATTGGGGGTCAGCCCTATGGTCCCACAGCCCTATGTTTCCACATTTCTAAGATTTTTGTTAAAATTAGGCCCTATGTTTCCACAATACTAAGATTTTTGTTAAAATTAGGCCCTATGTTAGGATTAGGGTTAGGGTTACATTCTATCTGTAGTCCATTGCTACTGGATAATAGGTTGGGTGTAATTGGCCACCAAATTGGGAGAAAGGGGGATAAAATCTGATGCAAATTTATGATAAAGGAAATGTGGGAACATGGGGGCTAATTTTGGAAAAACATCTTAGAAATGTGGGAACATGTGGGAACATAGGGCTGAGGGAACATAGGCACGCTCCCGGCTTCCAGCTCTTTGTTCAACCATGTCATAGCTCCATTAATTTCTTTTTCTCTTCCTCTCTTGCAGTCCTTTATACGTGTGAACTATAAAGTTGGGTATCTTTGAATATTTTCAGATAGCGGCGTTCAAACTATACTTTTAAAATGGGGCTGGTGCCAAAAACGGTGCCTGAACTGATACTTTTAACCCTTGAGTTTTCCTTGGGTCAAATTTGCCACTTTTTCAATGTTTTTTTATATCAGAAATATTGGTTTCTTTCAACCAAATTCCCCAAAAATAATAGTTTAAATGGTTTCAAAACAGTACTGACTAAACTTTGACATGTACCAGTCTGTGATCCACTCAACATCCTCTGATCTTAACTATTAGTCGAAATAATTCATAATTAAAATAAAAATTCTTTTTTTTTAACTCAAAAATTAAGTATAATGCCATATAAATTAGGTGTATGACCATGAATTAAAAGAAATGTTGAAAAAAGTAACTTGGAAAAACTTGAAAGCTGAGACCAACATGCAACTTATTTTGCAGCCAGGCAGCTTTCACATAATTGGTCTCTTTGGAATTGTACCACAGACATAAAACAGATTTTATTTGTTTAAATTTCATTCATAAAGGTCTTAAAAAGGTCTCAAAAAGTCTGAAATTCGACATGGTGAAACCTGCAGAATCTCTGATAAACACAAAGTTGTCATCAAGGCTTTGAATTTCAGAGATGCTTCTTACAGATGTATATTCCTGGGAGATATCTTAGCAACACGTTTACCTCGCAATCTTTATTGTGGATGATAAAATGTTAACTGCAGGGTTTTTATAAGCCTCTTTGCAGTGTTTTCTCTCTGATAACAAGGCTTCCAACTCATGGATCTGTCCCCATCGTCTCACCTGCACCTTAAACAACTCGTCCCGACTAACGCGGCCCATTGCATGTGTTAAGGAAGGGCTGTTTTCAGTCTGAAGGCCTGCTGTGATGACTGTCCTCTTCGTAGACGATCAGCCTAAATATGCAAAGGCATGTGTCGGTTTGAGGCTTGTGAACACTTATCAGACACCTAAACACTGCATGGAGCTTAATAATCCTAAAACAGGATTTTACAGCTCAGGGAAGATATCACAGCAGCAATCAGTTTATCTTCCGTTGCAATGATCACGAGGTAAGCAGTAGGAAAACAGGGTCCTTAGGCATGTGAACTTGCACATATTCGATTGGCCGAACGCAGTGACACGCACGACGTGCTGGATTTTCCGATTTAGACATGTTGGATAAGCACTGTTGGGAAGAATACTTTCAAAACGTATTCTGTTACAGAATACAGAATACAGAATACATGGCCAAAAACATAAGTGGAGTTTGACATTCGAGCCAGGGGGGGCAAAAAAAAACAAAAAAACTCATTGTAGAAGCTGATACCTGGCCTACCACTTGGGGAACACAGCACGAGCACATATGGACAAAACAAACATGCTAAATAAACATATGTTTATTTTTAAAGAAGATTTTAAATTACATTCTAACAATTTAACAACTCGCCCTTATGAAATCCAATCGCAGCACGTCTGTCTTGGAATGCAATAGAGAGACGCTTAAATTCAACTAAAATGTAACAGTGAACAATCAGTGTTGGACCTCCAGTCTGTTGAGATGCCTCTCCAAACGCAGAAACCAAGCGCAGTCACACCATAAAAGGTTAAGACACGTTAAGAAAAAAGATCCGTATTTTGCCGTAATCCAATGACACGAAAAAAAAAAGTAATCCACAGCGATCAGGAGATCCACTTCACCGTTTAAACAATGTGGAATAAAAACGTATAAAAGTCCAAATCTACACAAAACACGCAATCAATTAGGAAGTTGACAGCAAATGTCTATACAGGGCATTTAGGAAACCTTTACAACGTTGGTACGGTAAGATGTCCAGACTAGTGCAACAGTAATTTTAGTTTTTTGCGTCCTGCGTATGTGTCGACAATGGTCTCAGGTGAGAGCCAGAGCCCTGAAAAAATTTATTATTTTTTACTAAAGCAGTAGGCCTATATGAAATCAGATGTATTACCTACCACCATTTAGTTGTTTTGTGTTATTTAAAATATTTATAAAATATCTGGTCATGCCATGAAACAATGCAATTACCCGCTTCAGCCGCCAGGGGGGGCAGTGCTCCCCCTGTCCCCCCGCAAACTCCGCGTATGGCCAAAAATGTCATTTTTTACTAAACAGGCTTATTCTGGTGTGTTCTTCTGTTCCAACTGGCTGAATGTGTACCTGAACAAGCAGATAGATTGTTGTATTTGTAGTTGTAGAGCTAATTTTAGCTAACGTTAGCTAGCATGTCAAACGGGTCTTTCAATGGCTCTGGGGCTAGTAAATCAGCACATCAAGTCAAGTCGCACGTCAACTATAAAGTAGCAAGGTGACCAGTAAAACTAGAGCAGACTACCCTTGGCTAATTAAAAAAAATAACTGACTTTAAGATGCTTCTTCAGGTTGGAGGTGGAGTAATTTGGACGCTGAAAGGAGGTTGGTTGCTGGCAAGCCGAGGTTATAGGTTATAGGTTATATTTTGTTCCCCCTGTTCTTTCTTTAATGTGAAATGCTGTTTGAATTCCCAAGATAGAAAAGCATTCCTGCCCTGGCTCTGTTGTGCCGGTTCCGACTCCATTGTGATTGATTACACAAATAGCTAATTTTTTCATTTTAATATTGGGGCTTCTGGGAAATGCATGGAGTTGCCTTAATTTATTCAGAGAGTGAATAAACTCGTGAAACAGAGAAGTATAGGTAAAGAAGAACGGGACGGTTGGGTTTAGGAAAAGAAGAATGGGACAGTTGGGTTTAGGTAAAGAAGAACGGGAGAGTTGGGTTTAGGACAAGAAGAATGGGACGGTTGGGTTTAGGAAAAGAAGAACGGGACGGTTGGGTTTTGGAAAAGAAGAACGGGACGGTTGGGTTTTGGAAAAGAAGAACGGGACGGTTGGGTTTAGGAAAAGAAGAACGGGACGGTTGGGTTTTGGAAAAGAAGAACGGGACGGTTGGGTTTAGGTAAAGAAGAACGGGACGGTTGGGTTTAGATAAAGAAGAACGGGACGGTTGGGTTTTGGAAAAGAAGAACGGGACGGTTGGGTTTTGGAAAAGAAGAACGGGAGAGTTGGGTTTAGGACAAGAAGAATGGGACGGTTGGGTTTAGGAAAAAGAACGGGACGGTTGGGTTTAGTAAACCCCCGGTCTCCTGGGTGAAAGTCCTGTATTGTTCGACCCATCCACCCCCCCTAACCAACCTCCCTATGCAGATTTTCGGGCTTTCATACTACTCGCTACCGTAGTCGCTCTTAATACTACGTCATCTTCTCATTGACTTTACATTGGCATTGTTTTCCGTGGTGGTGGCACTGAATGTGTGAAAATTCCGTGTGCGTAATGCGGTGTTAACAGTTCGTGATAATTTCACGGAATTCTGTGAGACCAGGCTGTTTCTGTGACTGTGACTACAATCATTTATATGTAGTTAATACACTTAAATCCAACCAAACTGTGGCAGATCAGAAAACATCTTTGTTACAGTCATGTGTAACAGTTTGGGATGCAAAACTTCAAGCTCCACATTAAAAAACCGTCCGCTCTGTTGGTTTTCACTCAATAATTTAGTTGGAAAATGTTCCTCAACAAGCTCTTAAAGATGAAAGGCAATGTTTTCTGAAAAGAGAGGCACTTTCTGTTCTCTGTTTTCAACAGTATTGGCTTTTTAAATGAAAAGTAGGCGACTGTAGAGTCTAATTAATCACCTAAAAGCCTCGCAGACGAAAAGTGTGCCACGTGCCGTTTGAATAATTGATCACAAACCTAGAGTTTGGAAGTTTCTGTGTCCATGACTTGCGGTTCTGCAACATGTGTGTGAGTCTGTGGTCGAACCCACGCGCAGCTGAGTTAAGGCTTAAGGTGAATTATATAACTTCAAAAGTAGAGCAGAACATATGGAGGCAAATAACCGCTGACAGCAAGGAGGAGACCCAGCAAAACACAGGTAAATCAATGCCGCAGAATTCTTTTGAATAATGTATTGTAAATAAATAAATGTTTTTCCTTAAAAAAAGGGTCATAAGTCAGTACTCCCCTATGTTAAATTTCCATAGAGACAGGCAGATTTCTATTTTTAAAGGCCAGTTATTTCATGGATCCAGGATACTATGCATCCTGATAAAGTTCCCTTGGCCCCCACATCATCACATACCCTTCACCATACCCCCACATCATCACATACCCTTCACCATACCCCCACATCATCACATACCCTTCACCATACCCCCACATCATCACATACCCTTCACCATACCCCCACATCATCACATACCCTTCACCATACCCCCACATCATCACATACCCTTCACCATACCCCCACATCATCACATACCCTTCACCATACCCCCACATCATCACATACCCTTCACCATACCCCCACATCATCACATACCCTTCACCATACCCCCACATCATCACATACCCTTCACCATACCCCCACATCATCACATACCCTTCACCATACCCCCACATCATCACATACCCTTCACCATACCCCCACATCATCACATACCCTTCACCATACCCCCACATCATCACATACCCTTCACCATACCCCCACATCATCACATACCCTTCACCATACCCCCACATCATCACATACCCTTCACCATACCCCACATCATCACATACCCTTCACCATACCTAGAGATTGGCATGGGGTACTTTCCATAAAATCATCTCTCAATGCAAATCAAACCAGCTATTAGGCTAACTGAAATAAAACCATGTTAATCTCTAGGTATGGTGAAGGGTATGTGATGATGTGGGGTATGGGGAAGGGTATGTGATGATGTGGGGGTATGGGGAAGGGTATGTGATGATGTGGGGGTATGGGGAAGGGTATGTGATGATGTGGGGGTATGGGGAAGGGTATGTGATGATGTGGGGGTATGGTGAAGGGTATGTGATGATGTAGGGGCCAAGGGAACTTTATCAGGATGCATAGTATCCTGGATCCATGAAATAACTGGCCTTTCAAAATAAAAGTCTGCCTGCCTCTATGGGAATTTAACATAGGGGTGTACTGACTTTAGTTGCCAGCGGTTTAAACATTAATGGCTGTGTGTTGAGTTATTTTGAGGGGACAGAACATTTACACTGTTATACAAGCTGTACACTTCATACTTTACATTGGTGCAAAGTGTAATTTCTTCAGTGTTGTCCCATTAAAAGATATAATGAAATATTTACTAAAATGTGAGGGGTGTACTCACACTCGTACTTTGTGAGATACTGTATATATATATATATATATATATATATATATATATATATACTAAACAAAAATATAAACACTTGTTTTTGCTCTCATTTTTTTGTCTATCTATCTATCTATCTATCTATCTATCTATCTATCTATCTATCTGTCTGTCTGTCTGTCTGTCTGTCTGTCTGTCTGTCTAGTGTTTATATTTTTGTTCGGTGTACCTTGTGCTGATGACTAATGTAACTAAAAGGTCACTGTTTGGGTGAAACCTGCAGTTAATCACAAGTTCCACTAATTGCCTCGACACGCTAGTCTCTATTAACAATGTTCCCCGTCTGTTAACGTTAATATGGACCCCCGACTGATTACCGTCCTCAGGATTAATGTGAGCTTCTTCCGTACGTTTGCATGGCTTTTAGAGCACAAGGTGCACCATTATCCCAGAGAAATTATCCCAGTTGCTTTGGATGACCTTTTCCTTTTTCTAATGATTGATTCTCACTGGAGCTGTGCATTGCAAAAAAAAAATCATGAATCCCCCCCTTAATAAGAATAAAAAGTGGCTCTGTGAGGCTGAGCAGAGGATTGTGAAGACACCAAACTTTAGGAGTCTTAGTGCTGTTGGAATTCATTTGTTTAAGTCACAAATGTCCTCCGGTGAAAGTGGTATATTTTAATGAATTAGCACAAAGTGCAAGTTCAAGTGAGGCTGACGGGAATGTTGTCAGTTCTGCAGGTATTTGGTCAAGAACTAGAGTATTGGACACATTAACATTCTTGACCTGATGATGGCGCTTCATGGAAGTTAATAATTAACTTATTTTAATTCATCCTGAGGGGAACATGAATGTCTGATTTAATTACAGCTGTCAAAAACACAGTTAATAGGATTATAATTAATTCAATTAGTGGACCTCTTTTTTTATAACTGTGAATAAGATGTTTGAAATCAGTATTTCCAGTCAAAATGTGTGAAAAAATGTAAATCTTTTTTTTTTTTTTAACACTGTTAAAAGTTTGTAATCTTCTATCCTGGTTGACTGTTTTTATGTTGATTTTTTTTTTCATTAAAAGACTTCCTCAAACTGACTTTTGTAGGGCTTTATTTAGTATTTTATTAGAAAGATAACTTGAGATGACAATGTGATAAAAGTGTCCAAAAAAAGTGTCAAAAGTGTAAAAAATAAAAGCAACAAAAATGTCGCAAAAAGCCACAAAAAATTACAGAAAAAAAAACAACTTTTTTTAACCCTCATGTTGTCATGTTGACCCGTTTTAGAAGGTTTTTTATAACAGAAAATATGGGACATCGAAATAAGCGCTGAAAATGTAAAAAAAAAAAAACGAGAAACGTTAGAAAAAGCAAAAAAAGACGTCAAAATAAGTGCCCAAAACATTGAAAGGTCACAAAAATATCGGGGAAAAAGCCATAAAAATGTTGA
>NC_050175.1:39313391-39315679 GCF_008315115.2 Sander lucioperca
TATGAACATCTCACAGATGGACGCTCCATCTCAGTTCTTCTTTGGGCTGGAGAAGAAAAATGGACAAAGGAAGATCATTCATTCTTTACGTACGGGTAGCGGCTCTGAAGTCTCAGACTCGTCTGAGATTAGGAAGTTTGCTGCCGGTTTTTACAGAGACCTCTTTAAGAGTGAGTGGTCAGATAATCCAGATGTGTACAGCAGTTTCTTCAGTGGTCTCCCTCAGGTAAGCATAGAGGATAACTCCCATCTGGCAGCAGAGTTAACTCTGCAGGAGCTGACTACAGCCATGGGTAGTTTGCAGAGCGGCAGAGCTCCGGGGATAGATGGCCTTCCTGTGGACTTTTTTAAGTCTTTTTGGTCCATTTTAGGACAGGACCTGCTCGAGGTGATAAATGACAGTCTTCAGAATGGAAGACTTCCTCTGAGCTGCAGGAGGGCCGTCATCACCCTGCTGCCTAAGAAGGGAGACCTACAAGAGATGATCGAGGGGCCTGGAGGTCGATACCCAGACATAGAGGCACTAACTGGGGCTTGGGAGGGAGCCCGAGGGGCCTGGAGGTCGAGACCCAGACATAGAGGCACTAACTGGGGCTTGGGAGGGAGCACGAGGGGCCTGGAGGTCGATACCCAGACATAGAGGCACGAACTCGGGCTTATAATGGAGCAACAGGGGCCTGGAGGTCGATACCCAGACATAGAGGCACGAACTCGGGCTTATAATGGAGCAACAGGGGCCTGGAGCATGGAAAAATAAGTTAAAGTTTTTGACCGGAGAAGGGGACGGTAACGGTTAGAGGTCAACCGCTTTTGCATCTCCCCTTCTCTGGTCGAAAAACTTAGAAAAAAGTCAAAAAGTTTTTGACCGGAGAAGGTGACGGAAGCGGTAACAGGTCAACCGCTTCTGCATCTCCCCTTCTCCGGTGAGCGTCACTTTAGGGCCACTCTCCCAGCCACCACCATCACATGCTGTGCACGGATTATAAAATCCTATCCAAAGCCCTGGCCCTTAGATTGAGGGAGGTGATGGTGTCCATTATCCACTCTGACCAGGCTTACTGTGTGCCCGGCAGGCTTATAAGTGACAATGTCACTTTAATTCGGGATGTTTTGGACCTCTCTAGTTCATTGGCTGTTGAAACTGGTCTTATTTCCATAGACCAGGAGAAGGCCTTTGACCGGGTTGAACACCAGTACTTATGGCAGACTCTGGCTGCTTTTGGGTTCAACCCTGGTTTTATAGCCATGATCCAGGTTCTCTACAGTGACATTGCGAGTGTTCTTAAGATAAATGGCGGGCTGGGTGCTCCCTTCAGCATCAAGAGGGGGGTGAGGCAGGGCTGCTCTCTCTCTGGTATGTTATATTCATTGTCCTTCCAGCCTCTGCTCCACAAATTACGGAATAATTTGAATGGTGTGTGTTTCCCTCAGTGTCCTGTGTCTTTTAAGTTTTCTGTTTATGCAGATGATTTGATTGTTTTGGTAAACTCACAAAGAGACATTGAGGTTTTAGAAAATACTGTTAAAGTTTTTGGTTTGATTTCATCTGCAAGAGTGAACTGGGGGGAGAGTGAAGCTGTGGTGGTGGGGGAGAGTTTGGGGGATCGGCTCAGGCTGCCAGGAGCTTTGGTCTGGAGAAAGGGAGGACTGAAGTACCTCGGAGTTTTCCTGGGGGATGAGACCTTTATACAACGGAACTGGGATAATGTTTTAGAGAATGTAAAAGGTCGGCTCAATGGATGGAAATGGCTATTGCCAAAAATGTCCTACCGTGGCCGCGTCCTCATTTTAAATAACTTGGTCTCGTCTTCCCTGTGGCACCGAATGGCCTGCGTTGACCCCCCGACCTCTCTCCTGTCCCAGGTACAGAGGCTTTTGGTTGGTTTCTTTTGGGATCGGATGCACTGGGTCCCACAGAGTGTCCTGTTCCTCCCTAAAGAGGAGGGAGGGCAAGGACTGGTCCATCTGGCCAGCAGAGGTGCTGCCTTTCGCCTCCAGTTTTTACAGACGATGCTCACTGGACCGATAGACGTTTTGTGGAGGCCTTTATCCCGCTGTATTCTGCAGCGTTTTAACAGCCTCGGCCTGGATTTTAATTTGTTTTTAATGGACTCCAACAACATGAGCAGGTTGTCTCTGCCGGGTTTTTATAGGAGTGTTCTTATTGTGTGGAACCTGCTGAGGAGACAGAGAGCGGAGCAGGCGGACTCTCTGCATTGGCTCCTGCAGGAACCTGTGCTGTTTGGGACGGTGCTGGACTGTCCTGGCTGGGGAGGAGCAACGCTGTC
>NC_050175.1:39317004-39319504 GCF_008315115.2 Sander lucioperca
TCTCCTTACATATACCTACGCTCTCGTCTCTGCTAGATTGGGATGATTGAGATTTCTCTTGGCACAGCTACCAGAAGACTCTTCAACTTTCAGACAGGTTGCTCACACTGGTCACATCTACGTCTTCAAGCTCAGTTTGGAGGTGCTGCTCAGTAAACGCTCAGCCATCACCGGGAAAGATCTTCTAAAGGCCTTCACTGGTCTCCGTCCAGAGCAACGGGATCTGTTGGTCCATTCTTATATACAGTCTATGGTGTTAGCATGTGTTGATGTGAGGGGCTTCATAAGATTGGAGTTGCTGGAGGCAGACGTGGATAAAGTCTTTTTTCCTGGGCATAGCGTGCATGTTACATAAGTTACATAAACATTCTTGCCTTTAATTTCAATGAGCGAGAAGTAGTGCCGGTACTTCCAGTTCGAGAACGCTACCTTTGAATCTCCCTGGCACACAAAGCGTAGATACGTGTGTGTGTGTGTGTGTGTGTGTGTGTATGTGTGTGTGTGTGTCACTCTCTCTGTCCGTCCGTCCGTCCGTCGGTCTCTCCGTGTGCCTGATCAACCCAGTCTCACGGCAGTTCGTGTAAATGTCACGTTATTTTTAATCTTGACACTGTTTCACACGCCGTGTTCTTTTGGTACGGTGAACGCACGTTATTTTTAATCACTGATCGGTTCCCGGGCACGTTTCTCTTGTACATGTAAATGTCACGTATAATATAGGCGTGTTCACGGGCACGTTTCCGTGTACCGGAAATGCACGTTATTGGACGTGTCACGGGCACGTCACCTGGGACGCTGAGAAGACACCCCAGTCTGCTGAAGCGTCTGCGGGGACGCGCGCGCGGGACATCCATACAACAGATGATGGCGGAGGTGGGTGAGGAGGGGAAAGGTGCGCCTCACACCCGGAGACGGCCCGCGGGGAACGACGGGGGACAGGTGAACAATAACGTGATGGTTGTGATTAGGAAGACTACGGTACAAACCCCGCTCGCCCGGTGAAGTCCTGGGTTGGATTTCGCTCTTTACTACTCCCTACCATTTTTGTGCTGTGGCCACGAAATATGCTTCCCATTGAAATACATTACTTCCCATTTTCGTGCTGGCAAACACGTAAAAAACGAGAAAAACGTTCCCGTGAACACGTATCAATAGATTAAAAATAATGTGACATTTACACGACCTGCTGTGAGACCGGGCTGGCCTGATCACGTGTCTCGCTGTAGACCAGCTGAGAAGTCAAGACAGCCAAAATCACCGTGAACCTGGGTATTTTATTTTGAAAATGTATTTTATTTTGGTAAAATATCCAGCTGCAGCTGTGTCTTCCTGTAGTGATTCCTGACGCCTCGACACATAGAGTCCTGCATTGAAAATGTGACTTAGTAAAGTATGTAGTATCACAGGAAAATGTGTTTAGTACTTAAGTAAAGTAAGGTACTTACTTCATTTTATATCTATTATTGTTTTGTGGCAGTAATCTTAATGTGTAAAGTAACTAGTACTAAGCTGTAACAGATGAATGTAGCGGAGTAACTAAAGTAACTAGTAACTAAAGCTGTAACAGATGAATGTAGGGAGTAACTAAAGTACTAGTAACTAAAGTAACTAGTAACTAAAGCTGTAACAGATGAATGTAGTGGAGTAACTAAAGTAACTAGTAACTAAAGCTGGAACAGATGATGTAGTGGAGTAACTAAAGTAACTAGTAACTAAAAGCTGAACGATAGTAGCATAACTAGTACTAGTAACAGTGAATGAGATAGCGAGTAACTAAAGTAACTAGTAACTAGTAACTAAAGCTGGAACAGATGAATGTAGCGGAGTAACTAAAGTAACTAGTATCTAAAGTAACTAGTAACTAAAGCTGTAACAGATGAATGTAGCGGAGTAACTAGTAACTAAAGCTGTACAGATGAATGTAGCGGAGTAACTAAAGTAACTAGTACTAAAGCTGTAACAGATGATGTAGCGGAGTAACTAAAGTACTAGTAACTAAAGCTGTAACAGATGAATGTAGTGGAGTACTAAAGTAACTAGTAACTAAAGTAACTAGTAACTAAAGCTGGAACAGATGAATGTAGTGGAGTAACTAAAGTAACTAGTAACTAAAGCTGTAACAGATGAATGTAGCGGAGTAACTAAAGTAACGAGTAACTAAAGTAACTAGTAACTAAAGCTGTAACAGATGAATGTAGCGGAGTAACTAAAGTAACTAGTAACTAAAGCTGGAACAGATGAATGTAGCGGAGTAACTAAAGTAACTAGTAACTAAAGTAACTAGTAACAGAGAATGTAGCGGAGTAACTAAAGTAACTAGTAACTAAAGCTGTAACAGATGAATGTAGTGGAGTAAAAAGTCCAATATTTCTCTCTGAAATGTAGCGGAGTAGAAGTAGAAAGTGGCACGAAAAGAAAAGACTCAAGTAAAGTACAAGTACCTCAACATTTGTAGTTAAGTACAGTACTGGAGTAAATGTACTTAGTTACATTCCTCTGC
>NC_050175.1:39324504-39359504 GCF_008315115.2 Sander lucioperca
CTCTCTGGTCTTATGTGAAATATTATTGGTAACTGACCTAGTATGCAGCTATTGAGTCACTTTATTTCGGGCTTCATTCAGATTCATTTTATTCCCGTCCTGGTCTCCATCTGTGTGGGAAGCAGCTAATGGATTTCTGTGCTTCTTCACAAACACTGACACAGTTTGTGCTGCTCGGCCTGCAGCCCACTGGCTCTCTGCAACTTGCAAGCGATGCACTTATTATGTGCATCTTAATATAAGACTCTCCGATTCCCATCTTTCTTATTTCTTTTCCTCACATTTCTCTCTCGAATTGTAATTCTTTACGGTTACTGGTTAGTATGTTGGCAGTCTGGGTTTAATTTAACGGAGTAACATCTTAAATGCAAAGGAGTTGAGATGGAAGCAGCCTCAAAACAGATTATTATTATTCATAACAGATGGAGGTATTGATTTTTAAGACGATCGTCTAATATTTCTAAGAGGGAACATGATGTGACTGTGGAGGTCAGCAGAAGGAAAACAGTAACTGAGCCTTTGAAATATCTTAGAAAAAAAAACCTTCCATTCAGAATATGTACAGTACACAAAAGATATGAAAGTCTCCTCGTAATAATAGTAGTAAAACTACAGATTTGATTACGTTTTGTGCCGTTGCTGAGTAAGTCCCGCATGACGAATGCATGCAAAGCTCTTGTTTACAGAATGTATTCCAAATTGTGACCTTTGCTTTCATTACATTTTATTTATACAGCCAAAGAATTTCTAATAAGGGAAGAAGGTCCACTCTCTCGATGCTTCCGGCTTCTGAACTGGTTGCAGTTCCACCAGAGTTCCATATAGGGGGCGCTCACAGGCCAGTGCAGAATGAATGGGACTCTATGGAGCTATACCCCTCAAAATCCACTTTTCTCAGGATATAATTTTTTGTCTAGTAATTTGAATGTTGCATTTGAAAGGGGAGGCTAAGAAAATACACACTGCTGGGTGTTAGATTTTTTTAAAGTGGCTTTTTTGTTCTAAAAAGCCTTTTAAAATGTCAATGACGTCATACACATATACGGCCAGAGATTCTGCTTTACGGCGAGCTCTGAGTCACTTCCTTTGTTCTCTCGAGGCATCGACAACACAGCTGACAGGTTAGACTCTCCCTGTCAATACACGGGCTAGAAAGAGGTCTGCTAATGTTTTAAAGACCACGCCGAAATATTCACTCTGACATTCTGGTTCTGCTTCGGATGCCGTCAAGCAGGATCTCCGATCGTAATCAGTCCTTTGTTAGCAGAATGCTAGCGTGTTATGGGCAACAACGACTCAACCTGTAAGAAATCAAAAGGACATAAGTACTCGTTCATTCAACTTTCAACCTATAATCCATGTTGAACTTGCAAAAACTACAATCAAATCTGAGATTTTTCAACGACAATCAGGTGAAAGAGACAAATTTAGCCGTCTAGCTCCATAGACTCCCATTCATTTAGCTGTCTAGCTCCATAGGGTCCCATTCATTTTGCACTGGACCGCGATCACCCCCAGTGGAACTCTGGTGGAACTGCAACCAAAGTAGGTACAATGGGGCTTAACAGGGAGTGGAACGGCTTTCCGTAGACCGGTTTTGATACAGCCTTATATTTGCCTCAATGTAAAAATCCCCCAATGCAAATCTCCCCCAAACATCTTCCACTGGTACATTTCTCTCTACTTATCCGATTTAAGTGCACTTTTGTGTGGATCTATGTGTTACTGTGCGTGTATATTGATGAAAGTGTGAGGCTTTGCGCCTGATTACAGCCTCTCAAACTGAGGGCCAGATGTACGTACATTTGCGAATAGAGCGTTATCAGCGCACGCTGTGATACTTCAGCTTACGTCGTATTTACCAAACCTGCAGTTCATCGGGTAATCAGCACCTTTCTCCGCCCACTATACCATAAATTGCGCTGTAGCAAAGCGTTAGTACTGGTGATATGATACAGCTGAGTGCAGACTGTGATATTCCCACTGCTGATGCTATGACTGTTTGAAATTATCCTGATGCCCATATTTGTAATGTAGTTTAACGGTTTAAGAACTGCTGGAATGTGAACGCTGAGTCGGAGATTCTTGATTTGATTTCTTCCAGTAGCCTAAGGGACCGTTCGGTATTCATGGAATGGACCACCGGAGGAATATAGGGGAGGGTCACGTGTTTTTATTCTTTGTTGAGGGGAGGGTCACCCAATTTTTATTTAGTCTAGGGGGGAGGGTCACCCAACTTTTGTATTCATGAGAAGAGCAAAATTTCAAAGTGCCTGTTTGGTGCATATTTACCCATGTAGCTCCATGTAGCTCTCTCAGTCTCGGCCCCTATTGCTAGCAGATGGGTCCCTCCCTGTTTAGTCAACCAGGCAATTTGAGCTGTAGCTTTAGACTACGTTTACACGTGGCCAGCTATTTTCATAAACGGACATTTAGAACCTCTATGTTTTCAGAAAAGCGTTCGTTTACATGTACCCGTGTATATATGCCGTCAAGAGCACGCCACACCTGTAGGTGGCGGTGTAACAAGAAGCTCAAGCCCACGTTAGCCAATCAGAATCCCGAAAATAGCAACAACAGCAACGACTCACTTCCTCTTTCTCTCTCTCGGCTGCCTAAACCTCCGTTTGTCTCAGTTTACATGTAAACATGCAAACATGCAAACGAAGTTTTCCAAAATCTCCACTTTGGCCGGAGGTTTTAGAAATAATCGTTTTCTGTGATAAAAACGGGGTTTTCGTGTAAATGAGAGGCCAAATCGCAGGGAAATATCTGCGTCTTCCCTTCGTGTAAACGGGGCTTTAGAGACCGTGGGATTTCCCAAACTGAATAAATCCTGCTCACACATATAAACACAAAACTGCATTGCTAGCTCTGTCACGAATCACTAGGACAGGAACCCAAAAGCAGACAAGGACAAGGTATGTAGAATGAAAAAAGGTAAGTATTTATTTGGTTTTGTACGTGGAAGCAGGTGAGTCCAGCTGGTGAGGCAGTGGGTGGAAGGGAGTCGACTGACGGATGAATGCAGATCCAGTAATAATGGTGAAGCAGACGGCCAGACGAAGATGGAGAGAATCTTCCAGGTCACAAAACTGCAGACAGAGGAACAGGCAGATTAGCAACGGCAAAACGTCACAAAACAGCAGAACAAACTTCTCAAACTTACTAACTGATACTCAGTGTTGCCACAGTTACTTTACCGATTACTTGATTTTAAAAATAACTAAGTTAGATTACAAGTTACTTTATTAGTTACATTCAGTAGCTGCTGACAACACCCCGCCGCCTCAACATAAAAATGACAACCGTGACAAAGCTGTTCTGTGAGGCAGCTCGGCATTGACCAACAGGTTCTCACACTCATCTCGTAAAATACGGACGCTTGGTCAGGTGCCTTTGTCGTTCTTATTGACGCTAAAAGTCTCCTTTAGCGCTATAAGTAAACGCGCTTGGTCGGGACTATTGCCGTCCCTTTAGCGCCGTCCCTTTAGCGCCGTCCCTTTAGCGCTGTCCCTTTAGCGCTATAAGTAAACGCGCTTGGTCGGGACTATTGCCGTCCCTTTAGCGCTATAAGTAAACGCGCTTGGTCGGGACTATTGCCGTCCCTTTAGCGCTATAAGTAAACGCGCTTGGTCGGGACTATTGCCGTCCCTTTAGCGCTATAAGTAAACGCGCTTGGTCGGGACTATTGCCGTCTCTTTAGCGCTATAAGTAAACGCGCTTGGTCGGGACTATTGCCGTCCCTTTAGCGCTATAAGTAAACGCGCTTGGTCGGGACTATTGCCGTCCCTTTAGCGCTATAAGTAAACGCGCTTGGTCGGGACTATTGCCGTCCCTTTAGCGCTATAAGTAAACGCGCTTGGTCGGGACTATTGCCGTCCCTTTAGCGCTATAAGTAAACGCGCTTGGTCGGGACTATTGCCGTCCCTTTAGCGCTATAAGTAAACGCGCTTGGTCGGGACTATTGCCGTCCTTTTAGCGCTATAAGTAAACGCGCTTGGTCGGGACTATTGCCGTCCCTTTAGCGCTATAAGTAAACGCGCTTGGTCGGGACTATTGCCGTCCCTTTAGCGCTATAAGTAAACGCGCTTGGTCGGGACTATTGCCGTCCCTTTAGCGCTATAAGTAAACGCGCTTGGTCGGGACTATTGCCGTCCCTTTAGCGCTATAAGTAAACGCGCTTGGTCGGGACTATTGCCGTCCCTTTAGCGCTATAAGTAAACGCGCTTGGTCGGGACTATTGCCGTCCCTTTAGCGCTATAAGTAAACGCGCTTGGTCGGGACTATTGCCGTCCCTTTAGCGCTATAAGTAAACGCGCTTGGTCGGGACTATTGCCGTCCCTTTAGCGCTATAAGTAAACGCGCTTGGTCGGGACTATTGCCGTCCCTTTAGCGCTATAAGTAAACGCGCTTGGTCGGGACTATTGCCGTCCCTTTAGCGCTATAAGTAAACGCGCTTGGTCGGGACTATTGCCGTCCTTTTAGCGCTATAAGTAAACGCGCTTGGTCGGGACTATTGCCGTCCCTTTAGCGCTATAAGTAAACGCGCTTGGTCGGGACTATTGCCGTCTCTTTAGCGCTATAAGTAAACGCGCTTGGTCGGGACTATTGCCGTCCCTTTTGACGCAGTTATGTTAAGGAAAAGGTCGTGGGTGGGCGTACGGTTCTGTGACACGCGGTAGGAAAATAAAAAGCGACTATAGCAAGCGTGACAAGCGGGACGTGAACCCCTCTCTCCTGGTGAAAGTCCTGTGTTTGACTCATCCACCCCCCCAACCAACCTCCTTACATACTACTCTCTAAATCCTCTCTAACTGCTGCTCTCCCCGGTACGTTACACAAACACGCTGAAAGACGCCTTTTTAGTCGCATCAGACGCTGACAGCCACTGTCCAAACGTCCTTATTTTACGAGTTCGGAATGAGAACGGGTTGCATTGCCAGTAGTAGGGATCTAGTTTATTATGGCACGAAACGAAGGCGAGTCAACCGTGTTTAAGGGCAGCATTTCCTCTACAACATACTGCCCCACCAACTTCTTCAACTCTCCCCCACTTACTGGTTTTGCACCGAAGTCCAGCTTTTGTTGTTTGGGTGGTGGGGGACCTCCTCTCTGCTTCGCACCACCTGGCGGGACTCTGTAAGTTTGACTGTGGTGCTGTGACTCCAAATGTTTCTTCAAATTTGACGTAATATTTTTGTAGCTAGACAGCACTTTGTCCCACCAGCACAGAGTGTACAACCAACCTTAATATTGCCGTCTTTAGCTGACACAAACTCAAAATAGTGACTGTGTTTCCAGCTAGAAAACGCGCATCTCTCTCCTCCCTCCATTGTTGTTTACGTTTGTGTCGCTGCGTCGTACACGTGACCTGTCCTCATGATGAAAACGTGACCTGTCCTCATGATGAAAACGTGACCTGTCCTCATGATGAAAACGTGACCTGTCCTCATGCTGAAAACGTGACCTGTCCTCATGCTGAAAACGTGACCTGTCCTCATGATGAAAACGTGACCTGTCCTCATGCTGAAAACGTGACCTGTCCTCATGATGAAAACGTGACCTGTCCTCATGATGAAAACGTGACCTGTCCTCATGCTGAAAACGTGACCTGTCCTCATGATGAAAACGTGACCTGTCCTCATGTCCTCATGATGAAAACGTGACCTGTCCTCATGCTGAAAACGTGACCTGTCCTCATGATGAAAACGTGACCTGTCCTCATGATGAAAACGTGACCTGTCCTCATGTCCTCATGATGAAAACGTGACCTGTCCTCATGATGAAAACGTGACCTGTCCTCATGTCCTCATGCTGAAAACGTGACCTGTCCTCATGATGAAAACGTGACCTGTCCTCATGTCCTCATGCTGAAAACGTGACCTGTCCTCATGCTGAAAACGTGACCTGTCCTCATGATGAAAACGTGACCTGTCCTCATGTCCTCATGATGAAAACGTGACCTGTCCTCATGATGAAAACGTGACCTGTCCTCATGTCCTCATGATGAAAACATGACCTGTCCTCATGATGAAAACGTGACCTGTCCTCATGTCCTCATGCTGAAAACGTGACCTGTCCTCATGATGAAAACGTGACCTGTCCTCATGTCCTCATGCTGAAAACGTGACCTGTCCTCATGTCCTCATGCTGAAAACGTGACCTGTCCTCATGATGAAAACGTGACCTGTCCTCATGATGAAAACGTGACCTGTCCTCATGTCCTCATGCTGAAAACGTGACCTGTCCTCATGTCCTCATGCTGAAAACGTGACCTGTCCTCATGATGAAAACGTGACCTGTCCTCATGATGAAAACGTGACCTGTCCTCATGATGAAAACGTGACCTGTCCTCATGCTGAAAACGTGACCTGTCCTCATGATGAAAACGTGACCTGTCCTCATGATGAAAACGTGACCTGTCCTCATGTCCTCATGATGAAAACGTCACCTGTCCTCATGTCCTCATGCTGAAAACGTGACCTGTCCTCATGATGAAAACGTGACCTGTCCTCATGATGAAAAGGTGACCTGTCCTCATGATGAAAACATGACCTGTCCTCATGATGAAAACGTGACCTGTCCTCATGATGAAAACGTGACCTGTCCTCATGCTGAAAACGTGACCTGTCCTCATGATGAAAACGTGACCTGTCCTCATGATGAAAAGGTGACCTGTCCTCATGATGAAAACGTGACCTGTCCTCATGCTGAAAACGTGACCTGTCCTCATGATGAAAACGTGACCTGTCCTCATGATGAAAACGTAACCTGTCCTCATGATGAAAACGTGACCTGTCCTCATGATGAAAACATGACCTGTCCTCATGATGAAAACATGACCTGTCCTCATGATGAAAACATGACCTGTCCTCATGATGAAAACGTGACCTGTCCTCATGATGAAAACGTGACCTGTCCTCATGATGAAAACGTGACCTGTCCTCATGATGAAAACGTGACCTGTCCTCATGATGAAAACGTGACCTGTCCTCACGATGAAAACGTGACCTGTCCTCATGATGAAAACGTGACATGTCCTCATGATGAAAACGTGACCTGTCCTCATGATGAAAACGTGACATGTCCTCATGATGAAAACGTGACCTGTCCTCATGTCCTCATGCTGAAAACGTGACCCGTCCTCATGATGAAAACGTGACCTGTCCTCATGTCCTCATGCTGAAAACGTGACCTGTCCTCATGATGAAAACGTGACCTGTCCTCATGATGAAAACGTGACCTGTCCTCATGATGAAAACGTGACCTGTCCTCATGTCCTCATGATGAAAACGTGACCTGTCCTCACGCTGAAAAGGTGACCTGTCCTCATGATGAAAACGTGACATGTCCTCATGATGAAAACGTGACCTGTCCTCATGATGAAAACGTGACCTGTCCTCATGATGAAAACGTAACCTGTCCTCATGATGAAAACGTGACCTGTCCTCATGACGTGACCTGTCCTCATGATGAAAACGTGACCTGTCCTCATGCTGAAAACGTGACCTGTCCTCATGATGAAAACGTGACCTGTCCTCATGATGAAAACGTGACATGTCCTCATGATGAAAACGTGACATGTCCTCATGATGAAAACGTGACCTGTCCTCATGCTGAAAACGTGACCTGTCCTCACGATGAAAACGTGACCTGTCCTCATGTCCTCATGATGAAAACGTGACATGTCCTCATGATGAAAACGTGACCTGTCCTCACGATGAAAACGTGACCTGTCCTCATGATGAAAACGTGACATGTCCTCATGATGAAAACGTGACATGTCCTCATGATGAAAACGTGACCTGTCCTCATGTCCTCATGATGAAAACGTGACCTGTCCTCATGATGAAAACGTGACCTGTCCTCATGTCCTCATGATGAAAACGTGACATGTCCTCATGATGAAAACGTGACCTGTCCTCATGCTGAAAACGTGACCTGTCCTCACGATGAAAACGTGACCTGTCCTCATGTCCTCATGATGAAAACGTGACCTGTCCTCATGCTGAAAACGTGACCTGTCCTCATGTCCTCATGATGAAAACGTGACCTGTCCTCATGCTGAAAACGTGACCTGTCCTCATGACGTGACCTGTCCTCATGTCCTCATGATGAAAACGTGACCTGTCCTCATGATGAAAACGTGACCTGTCCTCATGATGAAAACGTGACCTGTCCTCATGTCCTCATGATGAAAACGTGACCTGTCCTCATGATGAAAACGTGACATGTCCTCATGATGAAAACGTGACCTGTCCTCATGCTGAAAACGTGACCTGTCCTCACGATGAAAACGTGACCTGTCCTCATGTCCTCATGATGAAAACGTGACATGTCCTCATGATGAAAACGTGACCTGTCCTCATGCTGAAAACGTGACCTGTCCTCATGATGAAAACGTGACCTGTCCTCATGATGAAAACGTGACCTGTCCTCATGATGAAAACGTGACCTGTCCTCATGATGAAAACGTGACCTGTCCTCATGATGAAAACGTAACCTGTCCTCATGATGAAAACGTGACCTGTCCTCATGACGTGACCTGTCCTCATGATGAAAACGTGACCTGTCCTCATGCTGAAAACGTGACCTGTCCTCATGATGAAAACGTGACCTGTCCTCATGATGAAAACGTGACATGTCCTCATGATGAAAACGTGACATGTCCTCATGATGAAAACGTGACCTGTCCTCATGCTGAAAACGTGACCTGTCCTCACGATGAAAACGTGACCTGTCCTCATGTCCTCATGATGAAAACGTGACATGTCCTCATGATGAAAACGTGACCTGTCCTCACGATGAAAACGTGACCTGTCCTCATGATGAAAACGTGACATGTCCTCATGATGAAAACGTGACATGTCCTCATGATGAAAACGTGACCTGTCCTCATGTCCTCATGATGAAAACGTGACCTGTCCTCATGATGAAAACGTGACCTGTCCTCATGTCCTCATGATGAAAACGTGACATGTCCTCATGATGAAAACGTGACCTGTCCTCATGCTGAAAACGTGACCTGTCCTCACGATGAAAACGTGACCTGTCCTCATGTCCTCATGATGAAAACGTGACATGTCCTCATGATGAAAACGTGACCTGTCCTCATGTCCTCATGATGAAAACGTGACCTGTCCTCATGATGAAAACGTGACCTGTCCTCATGTCCTCATGATGAAAACGTGACATGTCCTCATGATGAAAACGTGACCTGTCCTCACGATGAAAACGTGACCTGTCCTCATGATGAAAACGTGACATGTCCTCATGATGAAAACGTGACATGTCCTCATGATGAAAACGTGACCTGTCCTCATGTCCTCATGATGAAAACGTGACCTGTCCTCATGATGAAAACGTGACCTGTCCTCATGTCCTCATGATGAAAACGTGACCTGTCCTCATGCTGAAAACGTGACCTGTCCTCATGTCCTCATGATGAAAACGTGACCTGTCCTCATGCTGAAAACGTGACCTGTCCTCATGACGTGACCTGTCCTCATGTCCTCATGATGAAAACGTGACCTGTCCTCATGATGAAAACGTGACCTGTCCTCATGATGAAAACGTGACCTGTCCTCATGTCCTCATGATGAAAACGTGACCTGTCCTCATGATGAAAACGTGACATGTCCTCATGATGAAAACGTGACCTGTCCTCATGCTGAAAACGTGACCTGTCCTCACGATGAAAACGTGACCTGTCCTCATGTCCTCATGATGAAAACGTGACATGTCCTCATGATGAAAACGTGACCTGTCCTCATGCTGAAAACGTGACCTGTCCTCATGATGAAAACGTGACCTGTCCTCATGATGAAAACGTGACCTGTCCTCATGATGAAAACGTGACCTGTCCTCATGTCCTCATGATGAAAACGTGACATGTCCTCATGATGAAAACGTGACCTGTCCTCATGATGAAAACGTAACTTCACTCCCCGAGATGCAAGAAGAAAGCAAAAAACAATATATATTTTTACTAAGGAAAATGACAAAAATAGTAACGCACAGTGTCTTGGATAAGTAACTTTAATCTGATTACTAATTTGGAAATAGTAACGCGTTAGATTACTCGTTACTGAAAAAAGTGGTCAGATTAGAGTAACGCGTTACCCGGCATCACTGCTGATACTCTAGCACAGTGGTTCCCAACCTTTTTTCCTTGGCGCCCCCCCTACTTATGTCTAAGAAAAGCTGAGCCCCCCCTCCGAAACTGAAGGTGAGGTAACTTTCCCTTACTTTCTTTTTTGATATAGAGGAGTTATCAGCACTTTTACGTTTCTCCGCCATGTTTCGTTCATAAAATAGTGATGCCGTGGCGGCAGGAAAAACCAGGATGAAAGCAGCTAGCAGCTAGCAGCTAGCAGCTAACAGCTAACAGCTATCAGCTAACAGCTAGCAGCTAACAGCTGACCTGATGACAGCAGGGTCCCAGGTTAAGAGGTCCCGGAGGTTTGGCCTACTAAGTAGCCTGCCTACAAGTTTAAGCGAGAATAAAAATATATAGTTTTTATACAGACTTTTATATACATTATATAGTCTAGTGTATTATCATAATTTGTTTAACATGTTTAACATTTTTTACCTCAACCTCAAACCAGATAAAGACTTGCGCCCCCTCTGTGATCTTTGCCGCCCCCCTTAGGGGTCCCCGGACCCCAGGTTGGGAACCACTGCTCTAGCAAACATACTGGTGAGGCTAACGATCCGGCATAAATGGTGGAGAGGTGATGATCAGGACCAGGTGTGCAGATTGCAGATAAGACACAGGTGTGGGTGGTTGCAGATTCTCCCGCCTTGCTTCGTCGCCAGGCAACCACACAGGGTGCGTTCAGGAACTCCCAGAAAACACAGACTCACAGGCGAAAAAACAGAAACTGAGGCAGAAAATGAACTCAGGAGGTGGAATTCATGACAAGCTCCATCGTGTTGTAACTAAGACATCTGCTGAAATAATGAATGAATAATTAATAATTTTAATGAATAATAATTTTATTCATTAGCATGATTGCCGTACTGTTTAGTTCAAAAATATCCAAAATACCGTACAAAAACATACCAGACGCGAGCTTTTATTTTGAAAAGTCAAAGATCGTGGACAGCACCAAGCCGGGATGGCATGAGACGGGAGGTCTCCAGGCTGCAGCCTATCAAATATCCTTTCGGTCCGGTGATATATATATATATATATATATATATATATATATATATATATATATATATATATATATATATATAAACGAAGGAAGGAGTGGTAGCATGCAAGCCCCCAAATTGACGATTGTCTGAGAAATGGAGTTTTGGATAATGTTCAGCTTCGGCCAGCTTCCCTATCCTAAAATATACAATGACTGAGGAAGCCTAGTGACGAGTCCATAGCAACCAGTGTTTGAATTACCCAGTGTCCTTTGCTGCATGGTCTCAATGTTTTATTTTATTTCATATGAATACTAGTTTACTAGAGGAGTAACTTAGTATTTGAAGTAATGCAGTAATGCAGGAAGTGTGCATTTAGTTTCCATGCTTATTGTGTTTCCACAACAATGTTGGTGAGTAAATCTACTGAAATGGCCACCACACCATAACAGAGGAGTGGGATGCGTCAGATGAAACCTGGTTCCCACGGCAGGATAATTAGGCTGATTTTAGCCCCGATTCCCCCCTTCCGACAATCTTAAGGATGCTCTGATTATGGTAAAATAATCTGATCAGATATTCCTGCCGTGTGTGGTGTGTTAAGACTGCTCTCGTCTGCTCGGAGGGACGTCGGGACCGCTCCCATCTCAAATCGGGGATATCCAACATGTTGGATTGTTTTGGCCCGATTTCTCCTGGTGTGTGGTGTCCCCCCGGGGACAAACGAGCACGCAGCCTGTGGACTGTGGCGCGTAGCCAATCAGAAAGCGAGGTGACGAGGCGTAGAGCTTAGATCGGTCCAAAAAATCAAGCCCGAACCTGCCCGAGCCCGAGCACGTTGCGTCCGAGCCCGGCCCGGCCCGACACATTAACTGTAATTATGAGCCCGAGCCCGATTTAAACCCGACAATTTTTTTAATACGTGGGCCGTTATAACTGACGTTCTCAACTACAATTCAGAGTTGTTTGAACTACAGAAATCTGTTTAGAATAATACAACAAGGACGAAGCTGTAAACTGCTGTTAGTTTATTCAGAATGGAACGGATCGCAAATGATCTGAATGAAGAAACGTAAAAAAAAAAAAGAAACGATGATGCACAACATATTGTTGTCACTGCCCACGACTTGTTTAAACTGCTTCCATACCTCCGACTTTCCTCCACACTTGCTCAAAGGTAATTCGAGAGGAGGAGACTCCGCGCATGAAGTGCTGCATTTTGTAACTGCAGCCTAACTTTTGTAGGCTACACATTTGTTACTTTTAAATAGCCTATATATATATTTATAATATTTCTTGATTATGGCATAGCTTTCTCCCCACCCAAATAGGATAATAAGGTAATGGATAAAAAAAAAAAAATTGCTTGATCAAGGGTCCGGCCCGGGCCCGGCCCGAGGATGTGGCGGAAAATAACGGGCCGAGCCCGACCCGAGGTCCGGTCTGGCTCGGGTCGGGCTCGGGCCGAGAATCTAAACTCTAACGAGGCGGCGAGGAAAGCACCGGGGAACAACATCAAAACAGCCGGCGGCACGGCGCACCAGAAAGTCCGGTGGACGTCGGAGATAAGTAGAGCAAGTATAGTCGTTGTCTCCACTTCTTTGACCATCGCATTTTCTTTTGATAAAGTTTTTTTTCGGTTAAAAACAAACTACCAACTATCGCCACTGCATCTTCTTCGTCCGCCATGATTGTTTACTCTGAAGTCACGTTTGATCTCGAGGGATTTTGCGAGATTTCCCGTCTGACCTGGGAATGCTCGGGAGTCAGATCGGTTCGTGTGTGATGAGTTGATTTTGCCGTGTGCTGCTCACCACACGCTGTACGACCAAAACTGGTAGACCGTGATTTTTTATCGCCGTGTGTGGAGTCTCTCAGGATTGGAAAATCGGCCGACAATTTTAAAATCGTCCCGTGTGAACCAGGCTTTAGGGTGCAGAGGTTTAGTAACGAATGTTATGGCTGTAAAAAAAATAATGGTTGTCTGTATGTCTTTGCCAAGTGCAAGCCAGTACAGAAGACGTCAATAAGTTGTTGGGGAGGGTCATCCCTTTTTTTCATATCATTTTGGAGGGTCAACCAAAAATGTATTGCTGGTGAAGGGAGGGTCAGGTGTGTTTTTAAATTAAAGGTCCCATATGGTGACACTTAAACTTATATGTGTACCGTTTATATGTGTCTATTTAACACTAATTTAATAGTGTTACCAAAAAAAAAAAGAGTTGATTTTCCCACACTTTTCTGAGAGCCTTTTTTCTCCCCTCCCACACACGCTTGGATTCGCTGCTGGATGGAATGTTCAGCCCACAACTAAAGAGCAGAATGCTCTGATTGGCTAAGCACAGATCTAGAATCAGATTTTGTTGGAAGCCTACTATAAACCAACATGGCAGCGGGATTTGCAAGACCTTACCAGTTAGAGCCCGAATGCTCAAGTTCAGAGGATTCAGGCGAAGAGGACCAATTAATCTATTTTGGAAGAGGTCAGCAGGACGTTTCAGAGTGGTAAGTTGATTGCGTTTTCATTTTAGTAGGCTGTAACGCTTTAGAAAAAGTCAGCTAACGTTAGACAGTGATGTGGCTATTCGGGGCTAAGGCTAACGTTATATGGTGGCTGTGTATTTTTGCGTCTTTCGGGTTTTTAAACATTTGAAAGTCACAGAAACCACTTAGAGTGAATGATGTGTTTTCATGTTATTGTCATGCTTTCTGCGATGTGTCTGTGTTTATATTCCGGCGCACGGCACATAACGTTACCTGACACACGCCCACCTACTCTTCTCTCTGTGCGCCGCTGTTGCCTGGAAAAGGCAGCGGTGTCAGCAGCATAAAGGTCCCCTGGGACCGCCGGTAGATGATATATTACGACCTTATTTGTAGTTTCGTAAAATGTATCAGACTTTACGAATATGAAGGAAATTGCTACTTAATGTTCTTACCTCAGTCCTCGCAATGTCGTAATGTTCAAATACATTCTCCAGTCAGTACTAAATATTTGAAAACACCCAGATCAAGTATTAAAGTTAATTGTTGTTTCCAAATATATTAAATTTGTTTTCATTGAATTAAAAAAATTGGCGTGCTTTTCCTGTTTCATGCTTCAGTTAATGTTTAATGTTACTACAGGTGCACATGTGGACATTGTGAGCGGATGCCGTCCGAGGTTGAAAATGTGTGCTGCAGGGAGATACCTCAGGTAACGTTACAATTATTGTCTGGTTTATCTCACTGCATCCACGTAGATATTAAAAAGGATGCAATAAGCCAAGTGTTGTCAAAGAGCACAAAGACACAGCATCACCGGGTTACCTTGCTTCCTGCTTTTTGTTAATATCACTGTCATATGTAATTTAACGGTCTATGTAATATTTTATAAAGGTCAGAAGAAGATGTGACGAGCTACCTGACCCACCACAGTGTATGGTGGACCACCCAGGCCTGGAACCTGTCTGTCTGAACCCTTATTCACTGCAGAATGCACTGAATATTTACAGGGCTGATTATGGACCTCTGAGACTCAGAGTAATGACAAAGTAAGTGCTCCAACAAATCGTTTATAATATATTTTTTTATATACAGCTGTTTTAATTATATTATGCTACATTAATTAAACCAGATAACTCCTGTTTTACAACACCAATAAGTGTGAGGGCCACAGCAGAGAAACAATTGACAACAGAAGCTTACAAATGTTTAATAAAATTTTATTTACAGAGACCCAACAATTCCCCCAAGAGCAAGCGTTTTGTGCGACAGTGGCGAGGAAAACTTCCTTTTAACAGGCAGAAACCTCGGACAGAACCAGGCTCTTGGTGGGCGGCCATCTGACACTGCCGGTTGGGGGGACAGAGAGAGAGAGAGAGAGAAGGGCTGCATAGAAACTACAATAATGAAATTAAAGGAGAACTCCGGGCAATTTTTACATTAATCTTGATCGCTATAAGTATGTGAGTACTGTCGATAGCAAAAAAAATGAGCCGAATCGGTGCTAGCTAACTGGAGCTGCTGCAGCTAATGCCGAGAGCTCCCACTTAGCTAGAACGGCAGTTTTGGGGGCATATCATAAAGAGTGCCTTTGTGCCTCTTAACAGACACAACATGCAATTAAAATGTCTGTGCAACATGAACAGGGTCCTTACATGACATTGTTTAAATTCACCTACCCTGTTAGCTGCGAGCTGCCGTCTGGGATGAGTGAGTGTTCAGCCAGGCTTCGGTGATAATCATCAAGCAGCAGTTCCCTGTGTATTTGTAGCATATATATCCATTTTGTGTGCGATCCATCTGGCGTTGGTGAATAGCAGTCTCTGCAGTGGCGAACTGTGTGTTAGTTGCCTTAGCCAGGCTAGCAGGGCCGACCGGCATCCTTCTACTTCCTCCCCGCCTTCCTCACCTGCCGCGGCCGACAACAATCCACGGGCGCCCGCTGGTCTGGTGGATGTCCTCCAGAGGACAGTTCATGCTTTCACGGTGAAATTTATGTGCTGAAAAAAGTTTATTTCCCCCTCAAAAATAGGTAATTGAGCACTGTAGTGGTTATGATCATATCAGTGCTATGTAACTATATGAAAATGGGCCAAATAATGTTTCTTGTACAGTAATAGCGTTACTGAAGGCTAGCTCTAGCTCTATAGTTAGCTACATTACTCCAAGGTTCTTCCCTTGTGAACACCTCCGCTCTCTCACACACCACACTCCGATCTGCACACTGCTGTTTACCTTTTCCTGCTACAACTGAATTCCCGCGGGACTTCAGCACAAGACTACAGTCAGCCTTCTGTAAAGCTGTTACTTTACAAGAACCAGGCTTCATTTGTCCCGTTTCCATGTAGTTACATAGTCACTGATATGATCATAACCACTACAGTGCTCAATTACCTATTTTTGAGGGGGAAATAAACTTTTTTCGCCGCAAAAATTTCGCCGCGAAAGCATGAACTGTCCTCTGGAGGACATCCACCAGACCAGCGGGCGCCCGTGGATTGATGTCGGCCGCGGCAGGTGAGGAAGGCGGGGAGGAAGTAGAAGGATGCCGGTCGGCCCTGCTAGCCTGGCTAAGGCAACTAACACACAGGTCGCCACTGCAGAGACTGCTATTCACCAACGCCAGATGGATCGCACACAAAATGGATATATATGCTACAAATACACAGGGAACTGCTGCTTGATGATTATTACTGAAGCCTGGCTGAACACTCACTCATCCCAGACGGCAGCTAGCAGCTAACAGGGTAGGTGAATTTAAACAATGTCTGAGTTGAAAACACATCTTGTTGTCATGTAAGGGCCCCGTTCATGTTGCACAGACATCTTAATTGCATGTTGTGTCTGTTAAGAGGCACAAAGGCACTCTTTATGATATGCCCCCAAAACTGCTGTTCTAGCTAACTGGGAGCTCTCGGCATTAGCTGCAGCAGCTCCAGTTAGCTAGCACCGATTTGGATCTTTTTTTTGCTATCGATAGTACTCACATACTTATAGCGATCAAGATTAACGTAAAAATTGCCCGGAGTTGTCCTTTAACTACAATAAAAATGGTAATAGGGGGCGTCAGCAGGACCCCCACAATCCAAAGAAACCTGCGCATTCATGGAACAGAGATGAAAAGAAACCACAATAACAAGTTAACATTAAAACAACTAATGTAATAACAGAAATATTAATATTTATAGCAGTCTAATAGAATGTTAAGAACTGTAGCTATTATAGCCTGCTTCAGAACCACTCTGCGGCTGGATAAGGGTGTGAACGGCTCTCTCCAAAAACTTCCTGTTGTCGGTCCAGCTGAGCTCAGACTGGCTCACCTCACTAAAAACAAAATGTTTACACAGAAAGATTTACTTAGACTGATGCCCACTGCTATTATTTTTATCCTGTAATTGGATCAATGTAATTGATATATTATAATAATGATTATGATAATGTATTTATTGGGACCGGCTCTTCTGTTAATAAGGAGTCTGTACCTCTGCCGTTGCTCCTTCTTGCACTACCGTTGTTGAGGTTGTCGGTCCACCTGAGCTCTGACTGGCTCCCCTCACTGAAGACAGCAAAAGTTTAAACAAAATGTCAGTTAGAAGTATATGCATAACTCAAAACATGTAACCTGTTTAAGTATGTCATTTCTATTTCTTCTGTTTTAGTCGTTACAAGTATTTGGCCTACAGAAGTTTTGTCAGCTGGTGCTGGGCGTTTCTTGGTCGAAGGGTCAGGGTTGTTATCCCTTCATGCGTCGTCCTTCGAATAAGGACAGAGTATGCAGACAGTACCTACACTGGTTTTCGACCTGTGCTGGATTGAAGCGTGACACAAATCCTGCAATGGCCTCTTCCATGGATGGCACCGAGAACTCAGCACAAAGATCCTCTGGAATGGTGATCTTCTGCAGCTCTTCAGTCAAAGGTGCTGGGTCAGGGACAACACTCTCAAATGTGAGGGCGATGAGTTCATTTACATAGCCTGTGGAATTCAATTCAATTCAATTCAATTTTATTTATAGTATCAAATCATAACAAGAGTTATCTCGAGACACTTTACAGATAGAGTAGGTCTAGACCAAACTCTGTAGTTTACGAAGCCCCAACTATTACAGTGGTTGCCTCAAGAGCAAGCATTAGCAGTAGCTAGTGCGACAGTGGTGAGGAAAAACTCCCTTTTTTGTTAGGAAGAAACCTCGGACAGACCCAGACTCTTGGTAGGCGGTGTCTGACGGCACCAGTTGGGGGAGTGGTGAATGGTGGCAATAATAGTCATAATGAAGATAGTGGAACAGTGACCACAATGGTAGTCGTAGTAGTTCATGTCATAGTAGGGCACAGCAGGGCGTTACGGGGTGTAGAATGAATGAATTCTTTTTTATTTATTCATTAACATGTAATGTTCAATAGCAATGTACTAAATGTATGTGTGGCACGATGTGTTCTACACGACACGCAAATATTAGCCCCCCCCTTTTAATTTTTGAACTGATCAGAAGCTAAGGACTCAACAAAATAAACTACTTTATTACTTATCAGTGTCTGGTCACAGGGTCATTTGAGTACATGTGAGGTTGTTCCTGCTGAATATAATAGCAATGGCGCTAGTGCAAGGAGGAGCAACAGCAGAGGTACAGTTAATTTAGCATAAAAATGTATGTTATCTGTTTCCCCCAGATGATCACATTGCCAAGCTGCACCACTTTCTGCAGGAAGTTTTTGGAGAGAGCCGTTCACACCCTTATCCAGCCGCAGAGTGGTTCTGAAGCAGGCTATAATAGCTACAGTTCTTAACATTCTATTAGACTGCTATAAATATTAATATTTCTGTTATTACATTAGTTGTTATAATGTTAACTTGTTATTGTGGTTTCTTTTCATCTCTGTTCCATGAATGCGTGTTAATAACTTAGCATCTTGCTTTCTCGCAGGTTTCTTTGGATTGTGGGGGTCCTGCTGACGCCCCCTATTACCATTTTTATTGTAGTTAATTTCATTATTGTAGTTTCTATGCAGCCCTTCTCTCTCTCTCTGTCCTCCCAACCGACAGTGTCAGATGCCCACCAAGAGCCTGGTTCTGTCCGAGGTTTCTGCCTGTTAAAAGGAAGTTTTCCTCGCCACTGTCGCAAGAAATGCATGCTCTTGGGGGAATTGTTGGGTCTCTGTTTATTAGTCCTGCTCTACATGAAATACCCTGAGAAAACTTCTGTTATGATTTGACATTATAAATAAAATAAAATTGAATTAATGTTGCATGTTGTGATAATTTACTTACAGAATGTCGGCTCAATTTTCCTTCGTTTGAGGCTGTATCCCCCTTTCTTCGCTTTAGGGAAGGCCAGTTTAAAGGCAGGACCTCCCAGAGCACTTGTTGACTGTGGCCGGTTGGCATTCTCATTGAAGTGGAATGCTGAGAGATAGAGTCTGCAACAACAACAACAACAATGTTGTGTATTTTATTACTTAAATACATTGTACAAAGAAATAGAAGTCTACACACTGTGCTAAGCTACCTGAGGAAATGGCCCAGATCAAAACTTTTTGTATTTTAGTAATCTGGTCAGAAAGTAGGCCAGCAAAACTACTCTAACAGGGGTATTTCTGTCATAATGATGGCTGGCTGTGCATAATCACTTGCATAATGTGCATTACCTGCAAAGCATCCCAATGAATGGGTAAACCACACTCTTTGGTGCAAAGCGGATGACAACGCTGTGGAAGGCCTCAAGAGAGGATGTTTGGTGGTGAGGGCTTAGTTTCTCCACACCCTCGATGAACCTCTTGTTTGTAAGGACCTTCTCCAGTCTGTAGGAAGCCTTTGATCCTACGAAATTATTTTAAAACTGTTTAGAAAATGCCTTTAGATGCCAAATGTAATGGTTTTATATTACCATCATTCATATTTTTCAAAGGAATAAAATAAGAATAAATGTATACCTGGCTTCAACCACCTCCTCTTATCTATGACATCACTGTGCTCACACTTTGGAAAAAGGGGGTCTTCGTGTGTGTGAATGTTGTGGATGTGATTGATGACAGATGTCCACTTTGCCACCTTCTCTGGGCCTGTCTTGGATGATGATGCAGTCCAGTAGAGATGGTTCCTAATACTCTGTTGCCACTTTTTTACCACCTCACAATCCTTCTCCTTGGCAAGTTTGTCAATGTTCTTAGACATCCCTTGGATTAAACAATATAGTAAAAACTACTGAGTAATATTGAAATTCCATGTCAGAGCTAACTGTAAATTACAAATTCAGACAGAACAGTGCGTCAAAAGCATAATAGATTAATATGTCATACCCTTATCAATATGCCAGACGTCATAGTACTGTGTGATGCCCTTTTCTCTCAGGTATTTTTGAATCTGGAGGTGGCGGTCTGTGACTATGCAGTCCAATGTGACACCACTTGCCTCCAGAAGAGCAAGGCTTCGCTTCAGACCTTCCTTCTCCATGTAGTAACTCCCTCCGACCTCATTGCTCTGTTGATAGAAAACAGGGTAGATTGAGGGAAGAGGACACAATAAGAAATAGCTGGAGCAAAAGTCCAATGTGCTGTCATAAAAGGTCATGTCAGATTACTATGTTGGGGATGCTTTGCAATTGCATTTGCACTACTAAGTAGTGGTGGTTGAAATATCTTTGGTAATATACACACCTGCACAAGTTGGATATCGATGACTGTGCTGGTTTCAAGATTCATCACAGTATAGCTTCCAAATTTGGCACAATGGCCTGCAAGACAACGGTGCACATAAATCGCAGTAAAACAATGTAGCACAGTACATAGAGACAGTACATAAGGCAGTTTAAAAAGAAAACGGTGCAACTATTTCCGCTGTTGCACTACATAGTTGCACTCCGGTCCCACCCTACAGGGTGATACAGTGAAAGTGCTACCAGAAATTAGTTTTCAACTCAAAATGATGGTGTTTCTGCTACTGACCTGGAGAATCTGCCCGCATATCTCCTCCAATGATAACCTTGCTCTGCTGGCTTAAACTTTGAAGCTCAACCTGCTGGGCCCTTTTCCATTTCCAAACAATGGCAGGTTCTAGATAGGTTTTGGCATGTTTCCCGAAAGCTTGGTATCGCATGCTCCTCACACCAAATGCATTGAAAACCTTTTTAAAAAATAATGAAAACATGTAAATTGCAAGTTGATATGCATATCACAAAAAAAACATTTTGTACAAATGAGCACCTAAATACCTTTTTCATTTGGATGAAAGATGTCCCTGTAAAATATACAGCTGCAGAGAGATGAATGTTCCCTGCAGGTGTACTTCCAATGAACGGTTGACTCTTCCACTGTCTGTTGAACTCACAGCGGTGGCACGTCTGATCAACAGCAAGGAAAGTCCCACGTATAGTTTTCCGGACATCACACATGGAGCTGCACACTGGACATAACTCAAACAACTCGAGGAGGCAGTTTTCATACACAATATATTTAGGTACATCATATGGTAGTGAGGCTTGTCTGTGCAAGGGAAAAAAAGAAGCACAACAGAAAAACATAAGAAATATTATTCACATCAGAATTGAGACACATCAAAGATAAATAGCTATTGGAGCTTTCTTGAGAACTTACGATACAGTCGATGACTCTGTTGTCATTGATAATAATATAGCTTTATTGCAGACACAGGTCCATATAACCCATAATACAGTATACATAGTATAAAAAAGAGATACAAAAACACATAAAAAATTGCATATTAACCTATAGGATACACAATAATACATAAAAATTGCATATGAGCCTATAGGATATAAAGGCTGCTGCACCAATGTCGTCTTAACCTGGAAGTGTATCTACAGCTTTTCAGAGGGCTGACTAGGGCTTCAATAATGTGGTTCTCTGACTTGTCCAATCGACACATAAAACTAAACATCAATTGTCTTAAGAGTGCCTCACACGTTGGCACTCTAGTGGACACAAACAAATGACTGGCACTCTGCCACCTAGGGACACGGAGCAGCAGTCTCATTGCATCATTGTCTGCTACCTTGAGCCTCTGCATACTCTTTTTCTTATAATTAGACCACAATTGAGCAGTATATAACGGTGTGATGTAGGTTCTAAACAGAGAGCACTTCACAGAGTCAGAGCACATAGAGAACCTCCTTATAAGCATGTTAGCTTGAGAGTAGATTTTACAGCGCTGATACACTTCGAATGAAAGTGGAGTCATTAGGGTCAGTAGCCTCAATGGAGCCCTCCCATTCATCGTCATCCTCCTCTAGTTCCAGTCGCGGCCTCTTTTTGGGTGGAAGGGGCTTCAAGGGTGTTGAGGTGAGAAGTGGGGGAGACCACACATTCTCGCAGACCACACTTGTCTGAGAAGCTATTTGGAAATGATGCCTTTGTCAAACAATGTAGACTGTGGCTCATTTGAAATAGCAGTAATAACAAACCATCATGTAGTGCATAAGATATCTGTATACAGTCTCTAAGATCAATGTTAAATGTCTGCCCACATTATGTACTATATCTCACTGATAAGGTTCCCATATTTGTTTTCTCTTTGATCCCCTCTTTCAAATGCAATAGGAATATATGGTTCATAGATATAAAATTTGGGAATACCTATTACCAGTACTGCCCTACAAAGCAAAAAGGCAGTAACTACGCAGAGTGCAGAACTGAGAAAAATGATTTTAAAGTTATCCTGTCATCCAGCTAAGTAGTTGTAGGTAGATTATTGGACATGTGGCTGTTTTTGTTACTTTATATTAGCTTATTCTTTGTACATATCAATCCTCATATTTAATTTGATATTTTACCCCTATTTTGCAGTTACTGTATTCTTGCTTTGTATTACTTACCAAAAACGTGGCACCATACCAAGGAAAAAGGCAGTAACTACAGATTCTTCAAAAACTATTTTGCCAGAACTTGGGCTCTGGGTGTGTTAGATACACTGTATTTGAAATAATTGGAACCATTTGTTTTCCTGAACATGGATATACCAAAACCAACACTAATTTGACCATTTTAGGTCAATATTTTCCACCCGGAAGCTGTTCTGGTGCTGAAACGGCTGCTTAAAGTCTCACATTGCTAAGCTGTTATCAAGTTATCCTGTCATCCAGCTAAGTAGTTGTAGGTAGATTATTGGACATGTGGCTGTTTTTGTTACTTTATATTAACTCATTCTTTGTACATATCAATCCTCATATTTAATTTGATATTTTACCCCTATTTTGCAGTTACTGTACAAACGACTACCATTTTTCTCCACAACGACACACATTTGAGATAAGATGTTTTGTCACATAACAAAGGATGCCTTGAATGTCATGAAAATGATAATAACTCATTTTGGACCAAAAATGCAGTTACTGCCTTTTTGTTTTGTAGGGCAGAGTAATCATTCAAATGATTACTTTTGACTTATCAGCTTATAAACAAAAATGTAAACAAAACACAACTTTGCAGGTAAACTACCATTTACAAAAATTCAATTTCACTAACCTCTGCTTCTGATGTGAGTCTTAAGAGTGTCCTTGGATAGTTGGGTTCCAACAGATCTTTTTGGAAAGGGGGTCAGTCTGGCAGCCAGTTACTCCGGGAGGTACTGACCTGGGAAACAGGTCTAATGGCTCCCTAAGAATACATTCACATATATTAGGAAATGAAAAGGAGACAGCGTGATAATATTGCTAGTCATAACACATTTCATTTTTCATTGTAGGCATACAACAAAAAGTGTGGTAACTATCAGAGACCAGCAGCAACAGAACACAAGAAAAAAAACATTTGACGAGGTAGCGTCCTCTATCTACTATAACGTAAATGACAAATAAAGGCACTTGGATGAGGCAAGTAACACTAAACAGTGGCAGTGCAAATAGTGCAGTATAACAAGGTATTTAACAAGTTAGATGCAATACAGATATATGTGCATATAATAAATAATAGGTAACGAGCTTGGTTAATCACATGTAGAGCTTATAACATATACTGATATAATATATATATATATATATATACCTCATCTGTCTGTAAAGGAAGACAGCAGGGCGAGAGAAAGTAAAATCAAAAGGGTTGGCAAGCAGGGGATGCATTTTTTATCATTTGACAGAATCGCTAATTAAATATCAATAACATAATCCTTTATTTATATCGTTTATAAAAGATTATCAGTGTACTTTCTTGCCAGATTCGCTCGCCAAGAAAATACTGTATATCAGACGCTGCAAATGGCGAGCCGCTGCGCGTCCTGTCTCACAGCTGGATGGAGAAAAAAAGCTGCTAGAGCCTCCAGGGGACTTCGGGGCGCTTTTGCCCCTAAAAACGGACTTGAACTCGGCGAGAGCACCAACACAGGTTCGCTGAGTATACGCGCGCCGCCATTTTGCTAAAAGACGATGTGATGCACTCACACAATCAATCACAGAGTATCTGTCGGTACACGATCCGTTCTGCCTGCACGATCCGTTCTGCACATGCGCAAGATAATACTGTTTTACGTATCCATACGACCTGCACGATCTGTTCCACGCTAGCCTATGGCTAGCCTCCACCGGGAAGCTAACGTTAGTTTAGCTAACAGCTAATTCGGCTAACCGCTAGCTGACAGCTAGATTCAGTCTAAAATAACGTTAACTCAAACGTAATGGGAAAAGCAGGCTACAGCTAAATTAAGACTTCACAGTAATAACAAAGACAAGTATTGAGTGATTGGATTTTAAATGAGCACAAGTAAAGTAGAACTGACGTAACAGCTGTTATATATGTTAGGTGTTTGTTATATATGTCAACGTTTATTTTCAAGTTTTATTTTGAGGGTCTTTTAAAGTTATTACATGCTGTCTCAGCTAGCAGTTAGCCGAATTAGCTGTTAGCTAAACTAACGTTAGCTTGGCTGTCGACCGGAAGCGTGGAACAGATCGTGCAGTGTCGTAAATCCTCGTACAACCGCGCATGCGCGAACATTTTGCGCATGTGCAGAACGGATCGTGCAGGCAGAACGGATCGTGTACCGACAGTCTATCTATAGTTTCCTCTTGGCCAGAGATTAACAATATTACAAACAAACTAAAATAGTAGGCGACATCACTATTGTTTGCTTTGTAGCTAACGTCAGTTAGCTAGTTCAGTAGTTAGACAACAGCTAACGTTATAATGTGCGCGCACACACACACACAGACACACACACACACACACACACACACACACACACACACACTACGTTAGCTAGCGATGACACAGCCAGCTAACCAACCATTAGGAAAAACGAAACATGATCAACTCAGTTAGCTAGCTAGTAATCTAGCTACGTTATAAAATAGTTTTTACTCACCGTTTCAATGTTTGGGAGAGGGTGCCGAATAGTTGGAATGGATCCTTTCATCAACAGTAATTTTGATACGACTCCAGCATCATAAAGCCCCTGATTCAGTACGAACTGCTGTGAAAAATGTGCAGTACATAGCCGAAAAGCCTGACTTGGCACAGGTTTAGGCAAGTCTCCAAAAATAAAATCCATCCACTTGTCAGCGACATCTTTGTCTTTTGGAAGGCAGTGCAGTGATGTATTTGATACTCTGCACCCTGGAATGATGCATTTCTCATGGCCAGTTTTCAGGGACGACTTAACTCCCGACATGACTCCCGGTTCTTCTTGGATTCTTCTCAGCGGCACGAAGCGAACGTTGGGAAAGGGGGCGGGGCTAGGTCGATTTTGGAACACGACACCCATTGGTTACCCGGTTTCTACGTAGCAAATACATCAAATTCTAACTGGCCCGTTTAGCTGGAAGGCGGTCTAGTTTTGTGGGGGGTGGAGAAATGGCGGCAGTGAGCGATTTCACATTTTCACAGCTTTTAATTTAAACCCCCGAGCCTATAGGAAACACAGAATCCCATAAAAACCCATTTTCACCATATGGGACCTTTAAAGATCCCAAAACTCCTCCGGTGGCCCCTGAAACAGTCCCTAACGGTAGGTTTCCACACAGCGGAATTTCGCTTCGCTCTCATTGACGTTAAATGGAGACAAAAATGAGAGCGAATCTCCAAGGGGAGCGAAACAAAGTTGACGAAAGTTTAACTTTATTCAAATGAGGACCACTCGAGAACCAATCAGCTCCGTGTGTTTGTGTTTGGAGGCGGGAGTTACAAAAATAGTCTGACCAAGATGGCGGAGGTTATCAGAGCCAGACCAAGGGGGTAAGCTTCTCCTCGGACCGCGAACCTCCTATGGCGCCATTTTAATGCTACAAAGCGATCACCCCCCGTTAGCATCCCATTGACTGCCATTCATTTTGACGTCACTTTGACAGAGAATAACTTTACATCTGAAGAGTTTAAAGACTCTATTTGTCCGTTGTTTATTTCTAAAGAAACACGACAATGTATAAAAGGCTCCATTACCTTGTACCTCACGTTATGGCTCCGTAGCAGACGTTTTTATAAAAATAGGCTAACGATTGGGTCATAACCACGAGACTTACTGTCTCATAGTAGAGGAATTACCGTATAGTACAGGAGAAGCTCTCAGGCAGTTTGGACTTCCATTAGCTGTTTAAGTTTAATTACTAATGTTAACTATCATTTTAGTGATCAATAATTAGCCTGTGTCTATGTTATCTCCTTACATATACCTACGCTCTCCGTCTCTGCTAGATTGGGAATGATTGAGATTTCTCTTGGCACAGCTACCAGAAGACTTCCAACTTTCAGACAGGTTGCTCACGTCACATCTACGTCTTCAAGCTCAGTTGGAGGCTGCTCAGTAACGCTCAGCCATCACCGGGAAAGATCTTCTAAAGGCCTTCACTGGTCTCCGTCCAGAGCAACGGGATCTGTTGGTCCATTCTTATATACAGTCTATGGGCCAGACTGATCTCATGAAGTGGCGTATGTATGACACGCCAATTCGTATTTCATTTAGGCGTGTTATCAAGACGCATAATCGCTTTTTAGCGTGTTTATCAACGCAATTCGCCCGCCATTGACCTACATTACGAGTGAATTTTGGACATAGCGAGTAGTATAAAGCGACGTTGGTCCACATACGGAGGTTGGTTGGGGTGGCGGACGGGTAAAACACAGGACTTTCACCCGCGTGTGGTGATTTTTTAAAACACAGGACTTTCACCCAGGAGAGCCGGGTTCACGTCCCGTGTGTGGCGATTTTCAACCATTTATTTATTTATTTTTTTGTTATTTTTTTTTAACCCTTCCCCAATGTTTCTTTCCTAAACCCAACCGATTATTGTTTTCCTAAGCGTGTTTTTGTCGTTATTTTCCGTGTTTTTGTCGTTTTTTTGTGTTACTAAAGCCTTTCCCAATGTTCTTTTCCTAAACCCAACCTTTTTTTTTTTTCTTTTTGTTTTTCTTACATGCGTGACGTTGTTCTCGAGATAGTACGTCACGTTCTCGTGATAACACGCAACGTGGCGACGCCACGTGGTGGGTATTTTTACATCTGCTGTATACAGCGTAGAAAAACACGTGGATAGCTGAAAATGCGTACAGATAACACGCCATTTGGCTTTAGGAAAATGGCGTGTATGTTTACGCAAAGTCATGATGCCATGTTGTCAGAGCTGTATCGTGAAAATCTGTCACGGGCGGTTTTTGTACATACCGCAGAATACATAATTTGGCGCACTTTACGCTTCCCCTCCCATCTCTTTATGGGAAACTCCCACTTTCCCCTTCAACCTCCCGTGAATGCATATGCATGACACGGAAAAGCGCAATTTGCCATTTTCAATTCCCGCGACAGGCAGTCTGCGCTTTTACCTCAGTGCGGCCTGTTTGTACATACCTCGCCATGCTTTTACGCACACGTTGCGAAACAAATACTCCTAAGTGGCCGCAAAAGCGTTAGTACATCTGAGGCCTGTACTACGAATCAAGATCAACATGTCCTGGATTTCTTTCAGTTACCTGGCTTCACTTAACCTAACAACCGCGGTCCCGCATAACCTGTATCACGACGGTGGTTATCAACTAGTTCAGTTAATCCAGGGTTTCCCAATCCAGCAGCGCGCGCGTTCACATAAAAGAGGCGGTGTTTGCTCAGCATGACCAATCACAAACATCTACAAGAGCTGCATATTTTAAACAAGAAGAGCAAACTATAATTCTACAATACATTAGACTAAACTGGTCACTTCCCCATCAGTCAGGCACAAGATCTGACCATATATAATTACACTTTTGCTTTCCATAAACTGTCGTTGCTTTAGGCTTTTATTCCTGTTATAACCCCAGCAGTGGTACGCGATCGTGAGAGAAAATTAAAAAAAACATAAAAACATAATTTAAACCGATGTGCGCATTGGCAACACACGGCTCAAGAAGCCAACAAATAGCCTATACGTAAATCCCTCCGCTGAAAATCTATATCTTTCATAAAAATACCCATCAGGGAATGTTAACAGGGTTGTCGCTCTCTAAATGTTTTAACTTTTATGAGCGCACCTCTCTCTCTCCGCCCACCGAGCTCCAGCTGATCTTCTAAGAACGGTGACGCCGTTATTAATCGAGTATTGATTGGTCAGTGGGCGGTGCTTTGACACCGGTTGATCTCTAATCTCCAACATAACCTGCTCCTGACCAGGTTAGGTGTTCAGCATAAGTTACCACGGCGATTTAACCCGGTAACAAGTGATCCACCTTCGTAGTACACAAAACCCAGGGTTGAACCTGAAGTTAGCTCGTTAACGCCAAATCTCGCTTCGTAGTACAGGCCTCTGGTCCTCAGAGCCCAACGGCCTCCACCTCAAAACCTTCTCTAACAACAATTCCCACCAAAACGCTTTTGGTGCGCACTTTCACCACAGGAGCCTCTAGAGGGGACGTCAGGACGTTGTCCTCTTGATAGCTTCTATCTGTCTGCATACATGAACCTGTTATTGTGCTCCAGTGAGCAACAAAAGTGGCTCAATAGAGACAGAGTGCATTTAAAGCTTTAGTGCTTAACTGTTTGAAATTAATGAACATCCGTTACATTCGAGCCATTGCCAAATGAGTTGCTACAAAGCTAATTAAGACTATCAGCTCCACACAACTCTCTCTGTATTTCTCAGTATGACTATGTTCAGAAGATTGTGGCGTCCGGTGACTTTCCCGCGCAGAAAGTGGCACGATCACGGAAGGTTTGTATCATGTGGACGTGCGGACAGTTTTGTTGTCATTACTTAGAATTCCTCATGGGGGTGACAGAAACTATGCACTATGGCCTCTATCTTGCACCTGGTGCAGTGCAACGCAAAGCCTGACGCAAGACGTGTCTTTGCTGGTTTAACACCGACGCAGTTGTCAGTTCCCCGTCCAGCGTCCACGTCGTTTAAATAGCAAATGCACCTGACCCCATCTGTGGCCCATGGGCGTGGTGGTCTTACAGGGAGGTGTGTTCAGGTGCATTCTGGGCATGCTGGTCTTACATTAAGGTGTGTTCAGGTGCATTCTGGGCGTGTCCAGTTCCCACCAATTCTAGCAGGCCTGTAACCACGGCAACCGCTGTATAGCTAGCATCCATCGGTGGTAACCATGGAGTCCCCCCCCCCTCCCCCCCCGCTGCTCGTTCTCCGACCAGAAATCACAAGTTTCATAACATTGATTTATTCAGCGCTGAAATGTAACTAAGTACATTTACTCAACATAAGTACTTGTACTTAAGTCCAGATGTTGAGGTACTTGTACTTTACTTGAGTCTTTTCTTTTCATGCCACTTTCTACTTCTACTCCGCTACATTTCAGAGAGAAATATCCAACCCGGTCTCACGGAAGTTCGTGAAATGGTCACGTTATTTTGATCTATTGATTCGTGTACAGGGAAACGATTTTGTACTTTATTTCGTGGTGGTCACCACGAACTTGGAACGTTACTATTTTACACACTGCCATGACACCCTGCTCTGGGGGAGATGGTGACAACACGATCCACGATCTCTGGGGGACGCAACAACAGGGAAATTAAACGCCGCATGCCGGCAACAACTGCCATGACACTGGCCTGCTCTGGGGGTTGCAAAAACGGGGACGCCACACGTGGTAGAAGTCGACAACAACGGCTGCCGGGACACGATCCGCGGTCTCTGGGGGACGCAACAACGGGGACATTAAACGCCGCACGCCGGCAACAACAACGGCTTCATTCCCCCTGCTCTGTCGTTTCCCCCTCTCATTCCCTCTGCTCTGGTGTTTCCCCCTCTCATTCCCCCTGCTCTGGTGTTTCCCCCTCTCATTCCCTCTGCTCTGGTGTTTCCCCCTCTCATTCCCCCTGCTCTGGTGTTTCCCCCTCTCATTCCCCTGCTCTGTCGTTTCCCCCTCTCATTCCCTCTGCTCTGGTGTTTCCCCCTCTCATTCCCCCTGCTCTGTCGTTTCCCCCTCTCATTCCCTCTGCTCTGGTGTTTCCCCCTCTCATTCCCCCTGCTCTGGAGTTTCCCCCTCTCATTTCCCCCTCTCTGGCGTTTCCCCCTCTCATTCCCCCTGCTCTGGAGTTTCCCCCTCTCGTTCCCCCTGCTCTGTCGTTTCCCCCTCTCATTCCCCTGCTCTGGCGTTTCCCCCTCTCATTCCCCCTGCTCTGGAGTTTCCCCCTCTCATTTCCCCCTCTCTGGCGTTTCCCCCTCTCATTCCCCCTGCTCTGGAGTTTCCCCCTCTCGTTCCCCCTGCTCTGTCGTTTCCCCCTCTCATTCCCCCTGCTCTGTCGTCCCCCCCTCTCATTCCCCCTCCTCTGGCGTCTCCCCCTCTCATTCCCTCTGCTCTGGTGTTTCCCCCTCTCATTCCCCCTGCTCTAGTGTTTCCCCCTCTCATTCCCCCTGCTCTGGTGTTTCCCCCTCTCATTCCCCCTGCTCTAGTGTTTCCCCCTCTCATTCCCCCTGCTCTGGTGTTTCCCCCTCTCATTCCCCCTGCTCTAGTGTTTCCCCCTCTCATTCCCCCTGCTCTAGTGTTTCCCCCTCTCATTCCCCCTGCTCTGTCGTCCCCCCCTCTCATTCCCCCTCCTCTGGCGTCTCCCCCTCTCATTCCCTCTGCTCTGGTGTTTCCCCCTCTCATTCCCCCTGCTCTAGTGTTTCCCCCTCTCATTCCCCCTGCTCTGGTGTTTCCCCCTCTCATTCCCCCTGCTCTAGTGTTTCCCCCTCTCATTCCCCCTGCTCTGGTGTTTCCCCCTCTCATTCCCCCTGCTCTAGTGTTTCCCCCTCTCATTCCCCCTGCTCTAGTGTTTCCCCCTCTCATTCCCCCTGCTCTTGTGTTTCCCCCTCTCATTCCCCCTTCTCTGGCGTTTCCCCCTCTCATTCCCTCTGCTCTGGTGTTTCCCCCTCTCATTTCCCCCTCTCTGGCGTTTCCCCCTCTCATTCCCCCTGCTCTGGCGTTTCCCCCTCTCATTCCCCCTGCTCTAGTGTTTCCCCCTCTCATTCCCCCTGCTCTAGTGTTTCCCCCTCTCATTCCCCCTGCTCTAGTGTTTCCCCCTCTCGTTCCCCCTGCTCTGTCGTTTCCCCCTCTCATTCCCCCTGCTCTGGCGTTTCTCCCTCTCATTCCCCCCGCTCTGGCGTTTCCCCCTCTCATTCCCCCTGCTCTGGTGTTTCCCCCTCTCATTCCCCCTGCTCTGGCATTTCCCCCTCTCATTCCCCCTGCTCTGGAGTTTCTCCCTCTCATTCCCCCTGCTCTGGCGTTTCCCCCTCTCATTCCCCCTGCTCTGGAGTTTCTCCCTCTCATTCCCCCTGCTCTGGCGTTTCTCCCTCTCATTCCCCCTGCTCTGGAGTTTCTCCCTCTCATTCCCCCTGCTCTGGCGTTTCCCCCTCTCATTCTCTCTCTGCCAACAGCTTCTCCAACTTTACTTTCAGTGTGCATGAGCACAAACAAAAGGAGTGCTGAAAAGCTGCGTGAGCTCCGAGTTTGTTTTGGTGTTCAAATATGAATATGAATTCAGAGTGCAGGTCTATACAATAAAACGGCACCAATCCACTCTCCGACTGCTGTGTCTCTGTGTTTTTTGGGGACAGGTGGTGTTATTGTGTGAGCAGACTAGAATAATGCATCTTGTTATTTTGTGTTCTCTGCAGGAGAAGTCTGTGTCCGAGGCTTAAAGGCTGACTGGGATTCAGTTTTGAGATGTGGCGGCTTGTTTGATGCTGTTTTGTATTTAGCCGTTTGGGAGTCTGACGCAGCTGTCTCCTCCATTCGGTTTTATTTCTGGATCCAATTGCTGCGTTGGTTTTTTTGTCCTACCAGGCGGTTAATTGCATTCACCTGGCATCCCGACTGTGTGCAGGCTGGTCTCTTCCAATCCTTCTTCCTCTCCTTCTTCTTTAAACTCACAGTTTGCTGAATACATTGGATAAAAATTTAACGTTTAAAATAATACCAATGCAATTGCGTCCACTAAAAGTTGTGTTTTTGCCGTTGACAGACTCAGATTGTTATTCTAGGTGTCTGACAACATTATGGAAAGGATCCCTACAGAGATAGACCTTTTAGTTAAAGAGTAAGATCATTTTTGTTTAACATGAAACAGCCCCAAAATCATCATTACCAAACCCACCAGACTCCATGTAAATAATCAGTACTTTTATCATCGTAAAACACACCTCATTCAAAGTCGACAGAAACAAAATAAGACTATCAAAAGCCGTCTTGGTTCATCTTTCCACTGTTCCAACAATCACCACTCTGGTTTGGTTGAAATAAACCCTTAATTCACCTATTTACATGTGGAAATATGCTGGCTCTATACACGCTAAAAGTACTGATTATTTACATGGAGTCTGGTGGGTTTGGTGATGGGGATTTCTGGGCTGTTTCTGGTTAAACTAAAAGGATCTTACTCTTTAACTAAAAGGTCTATCTCTGCAGGGATCCTTTCCATAATGTTGTCAGACACTTAGAATAATAATCTGAGTCTGTCAGCAGCAAAAACAGAACTTTTAATGGACGGAAATTACCCATTTTCCTTATAGGGCTACATTGCAGCCCGGTTCATGGCTGCCAGGTACTCGTTCAATACTGGACCAATTTCAGAGATGTTCGTTCACATTAATCACTTAGACACCAATGCATGGGAAAATAGGATCCAGGTTGAAAATAAATAACACAAAATGACCTTTTAACAGCTCTGACAGACCTGTTTAGTTGGAGCTAACCTCGCTCTTATTTTAATAAATGGGGAGAGAAGGGAAGCAGCAGAGTTTGCCTTTATTATTGGATCCCGGCCGAGCGGTCAGGGGTGACTGACAGTAGTTTTGGTGAGAGGGGCCGAGTTTCAATTAGCTTCTCCCTCAGGAGGAGAGAGGCCGCTCATCTGCAGCACCGAGCACGGAAACCTGCCAAGACCACTTTCATCTCTCGGGGTCCAGATAGAAAAAACCTGTAAAACTCTGCTGTTTCACTCTCATTTACTCTTTTAAAGATACACCTCCTCATTCAATTTGAAGGCCTAACAACTCCCCAGCCGGGCTCTCTTTTATTCCAACCCGTTCTCACTCCGAACTCGTAAAATACGGATGTTTGGACAGTGGCTGTCAGCGTCTGAAGCGCTGAAAAGCGCCCTTCAGAGTGTTTGTAGAACGTACTGGGGAGAGCAGCAGCTACACAGGGTTTGAAGCTGCCGAAGCATTAAGAGCGACTACGGTAGCGAGTAGTATCAAAGCCCAAAAATCCACATTGGGAGGTTGGTTGGGGGGGTGGATGGGTCAAACAATACAGGACTTTCACCCAGGAGACCGGGGATCGTATACCGCGTGTCACGTTTCCTAAACCCAACCGTCCCGTTCTTCTTTATCTAAACCCAACTGTCCCGTTCTTCTTTTCCTAAACCCAACCGTCCCGTTCTTCTTTTCCTAAACCCAACCGTCCCGTTCTTCTTTACCTAAACCCAACTGTCCTGTTCTTTTCCTAAACCCAACTGTCCTGTTCTTCTTTACCTAAACCCAACTGTCCTGTTCTTTTCCTAAACCCAACCGTCCCGTTCGTTTCCTAAACCCAACCGTCCCGTTCTTTTCCTAAACCCAACCGTCCCGTTCTTCTTTTCCTAAACCCAACCGTCCCGTTCTTCTTTTCCTAAACCCAACCGTCCCGTTCTTCTTTTCCTAAACCCAACTGTCCTGTTCTTTTCCTAAACCCAACCGTCCCGTTCGTTTCCTAAACCCAACCGTCCCGTTCTTTTCCTAAACCCAACCGTCCCATTCTTTTCCTAAACCCAACCGTCCCGTTCTTCTTTTCCTAAACCCAACCGTCCCGTTCTTCTTTTCCTAAACCCAACCGTCCCGTTCTTCTTTACTATCCGGTCGGAAAGCCCCTAATGTCCCCATAGGAGGTACGCTTTCCGGATGCTCGCTTACCCCCTTGCCCCAACCTGAGTGGCGCTCTTAAACTTCCTCACCTTACTTCCTGCTCTGCTCCTGTCATAACTACTACGGCCACTAGAGGGCGCCGCCACTAGAAACCTGAATATAGGTCGCGATTGCTGCTTGAACAAACCACGTCTGGGAGCGTTTTTTCAGGGGAGAACAGTCTCTTTTTTTTTTCTCGCAAAATAAGCGGGCTTGCATGATTTCATAATCCCTGCATTTTCGTTGCAAAAAAGTTACAAATATTCACGGTTCATTCACAGCCTTTTTCCAAAGGGGTGTCACCAACAGACACCACTCAAATGCCTCTGGGCGCTACTAGATAGTCCTTCAACCAATCAGACCAACGATCCGGGTGACGTAGCAGCGACAGCGCCATCAACCGGTTGCTACACTTTGGTGACCGTCACGTTGAATGTAAGAATGTAAAGAAAAAGCTGCTCGCCGTCGCTGCGCTATCGTTAGCGTGTAAAGCCCGCCTCAACGGTTGTGATTGGTGTAAAGCCCGCCTCAACGGTTGTGATTTGTGCCTCAATTTGGACAAATTGGAAATGGGTTTGAATGGGCTCTTGGCCAGACGGACTTGCAGAGCAAATCTCAAATTTGCCAGAAGTTCGTCAGGGTTTTCCCAGGCTACCTTGAAGTTAGCGTCCCCCTCCTGTCTCTCTCCTGTCTCTGGGCTGATTCTCCAGCTCACACACACACACACACACACACACACACACACACACACACACACACACACACACACTGACAAGCCATTATCTCTTCTCTCTTCAAGCAGACTCCTTTGACTCCATCTTACCTCGCAGAACATGGGAGTTGCTGCTCTACCGCTGCCTCTGTCGGTTAGTTTGTTAGTTTTGTTAGTTCCTAACCCTTTCAAACAACAAAATCAGACAATAACAAAAATCTTAATGTGTAAAGATTTTTTTTACAGTTTGTAGCTCAGGAGTAGTGCCGTGAGACTGACGTAACTTCACACCTCAGAGTAGTGAAATGACCAGAGAGCTCTCCTGATGATAGAAACACCTTCAACATCAGAGGAGGGAAATGGAGA
>NC_050175.1:39364504-39367004 GCF_008315115.2 Sander lucioperca
TGGAGGGAAACAGCCTCAGTAAATGTGGAATAAAAAGAGAATTTAACTGTCGTCAGTGTGGAAAACTGTTCCTTGATGAAGCAGCGTGGTTTCTAAAGCTCTTCTTCCCTTCCCTCTTCAGCTCCCCTTCTATTCATCTCTTATTAAAGGGCAACTATTATATAGCATGTTCAGGATAATACTTGGCATTTTGTGTTTATACTAGAACATGTTTACATGCTTAAATGTTAAAAAACACACTTTATTTTTCTCATACTGGCACCTGTAATCACCCTCTGTATGAGACGCTCTGTAGGAGCTCCTGTCTCTTTAAGCGCTCTCTTCCCGAAAAAGTCCAGTCTGCTCTGATTGGCCAGCGCACTTCCTGGAAACTCCAGAGCCTTCGCTCCATTTTTCACTAGTTAGCTAACGCTGGAGCTACTGCAACGGAGTATATAACAGGGCTTCATACCGTGAGCAATCACCAATAAAGGTTCCATGCAGTAAAGGCAACAGAGTTTGGGGAGAAATTACCAGCATTGGCCGAGATTACAGCTATTTCACGTTAGCATGTAGATACTTAATAGTTAGCAGTATGCTAACGTTAGATTGTAATGGAACGAAGCAGCACTTTCTACCGTCAAAAAGATTAGCTAAAGATAAAGGCTTCTGAACCAAACGCTACCCAATCGACATGTTTCACAGAGAGATTTAACAACATTGGCAGCCAAGGTGATAATGTTTACTGCCGTTAACCATGTAGCTACTTAAGTTAGCAGTTGACACTAATAGAATATTGCAGCAATTTCTACAGTCAAATATAGCAAATAAAGGCTTTTAAACCAAATACTAACAGAAAATGTTTCAGGAGTAATGTGACCCGGAATTGGGGAGGATTTAACGACACTAATAGCCCAGATGACATATTTTACTGCCGTTAGGATGTAGTTACATGGGAAAATGTTTACACCGCAGTGGCTTAAAAAAAACCACTCCAGTCCTGCCTACTTGGAGCACATGACCAATCAGAGAAGGCTGTCTTAGAGTTGAGTAACACTTAGCCGAGAGTAGAACAACAGTCTCACAACATTCATTGAGACACAGAGATACGGTACATAATGTGCATCACTATTTGAACTATACTCTTCAGAGTATGTTCAATACTAAGACTGTCCTCCCCCGAAAAAACGCTCCCATATGTCGTTTGTACAAGCAGCAATTACGACCTATATTTAGGTTCATAGTGGCAACGCCCTCTAGTGGCCGTAGTAGTTATGACAGGAGCAAAGCAGGAAGTAAGGTGAGGAAGTGTAAGGGCGCCAAATTGCCACATACAAAGGCAGGTCAGTGTCGGGTTTGGGTTAAAACGCAACGCGAGGGGCACGGGCACAACAGGACCACTGGTGTGAATAAAACACTTAAAAACCTCCTTAAAAAACAAAGTTTGGTTATATAAAAGCTGTTCAAAAGAAAGCCAGATATCAAAAGCAGGTTAAAAGAACCACGGGACAGGACGGACCGCGGGAGAATACAACTTTAAATAAACCGCCACACCTGCCCTGGCCTCTCTCCTGGAGAGATTACAAAATAAAGAATTAAAATAAATTAAAAAAAAAATAAAATTATGAAAAGAAATGCCCCGGCATCGCAATATAAAGAAATCTATCCCAATGTTAAAGGAATATTATTTAACATTTAAAAAGTCTAAAATATTTCTGAATTCCTTGCCCAAGAGGTTAAAATGTACAAATACCATTACAATTTTGTAAATAAGTGCTGAGGTTTAAAAATGCTTAAAAGGTAAAAGGGCCACACAATAAATAACCATAAATATTTGTAAATATGGGGTTGGGGTCAGGGTTGGGGTTAGGGTTGGGGTCAGGGTTGGGGTTGGGTTCCTGGTTGGGGTTGGGTTCCAAGTTGGGGTTAGGGTTGGGTTCGTGGTTGGGGTTGGGTTCGTGGTTGGGGTTGGGGTCGGGGTTGGGGTTAGGGTTGGGTTCGGGGTTGGGGTTGGGTTCGGGGTTGGGGTTTGGTCAATCAAACGCAGGACTTTCACCCAGGAGAGCAGGTTCATATCTTGTTGAAAAAATAAGAGAAAACTGTTTGTTTTTAACTTAATGAACGTGGTCACGTTCTGCGTCACGTGTGTAAAAGTGAACATCTGATTTTAACCCAAACCACTATCTTTTTCTGAATTTGGCTAAGTAGTTTTGGTGCCAAAACCTAACCAAACTGCTGTTTAAAATCATGGCCTTTACACACCTGCAGCTGCCTGGCTTAAATCAGCCTCCACAAACTGGCAATGCGAAACTAGCACTGACCCTATCGGCTGAAAAGACCGTTCATAACACAACATTTTCAGATTTTGCTGCTTCATAATAAAATAACTTTTACTGGTTGGCTGCCATCACCAGGAGCACAGCTTTCTGTTTCTGAACTACAGTTTTCCTTGTCCATCTGCAGCGTCTGTATCTGTGCTGGTTAGACACGCTGGGATTTGTTGATATGCAATCCAATGGTG
>NC_050175.1:39372004-39379504 GCF_008315115.2 Sander lucioperca
TTCTGAAAGCACTCCTTACTAGGGATGCACCGAATCTAGATTTTTGGCGGTCGGCCGAATCCCCTGGTTAAGATTCTGCTGAATCCAAAACCGAATACCGAATCCTACTCCCATCCTCAGTCCATGAACACCAATTGCTGCATGAATGGCTTTGGCTCATGGGTGATCTGAGGCCCACTGTTTAGTCCATTTCCGACCGGAGGGATTTTTGCAGTTCCTAGAACATAACGTTCCTAGAACCCTTTTTTTCTCGTGTTCTGACTGGACCAATTTGGGGATTATTAGGATTATTAAGTTCCTCTGGCCACAGTTCCTGTAACTCTTTCAGCTCCTACTTCAGGGCAGGGTCTTTTCCCTTTTCAGCATAGGAACCCTTACCGGCAATTTCCACTGGATGTGGAACGTCTCCGAAACGTCGACGGAGTCATTAAGTTTCCATTAAAGTCAGTGTGTGTTTTTCCATTGACTGCAGAACGTCTGCGTCCCGACTCCGCCCCAGCTCCGGCGGTCCCAGCCCTCCGGAGCAGATACGCAGAGCTTCTACTTTTGCCGAACGCCGGAGAGCTCCGCAGCAATTCAGCACACGGCAGATAGTGCGGGACAGGAAGTCGAGCACAGAAACAAAATAAAAATCTGGTTAATTTTCAAAGTAAAATACAGCGTGCTCACGGCGGATCATATTTCCTTGAAAACACAACTCAGAGTAGTTTCCCCTCTACTCCTGTGGATGGAAACTAACTGTTGTTGGTTTTGTGGTTCTATTCTACGTGAATTTGCGTGATCTCGTGGGTCCTCGTGACTACAGCTGTCAGTCATGGCCGTAGCCGTGCCGCAACAAATCCAGACCTAGTGGGTATTGACGGATGGCGGAGCACGCAGCCGACACGCAGACGTTCTGCATCCAGTGGAAATTGCCGGTTAGTGACCTTGCAACGTCTGAAACACAAACAGTACATATTCTTCACTGTCTGTTGCAATTCGCCTACGTATGCTTAACTCATCAGACAACCATCACGCATTCAACCAGCTAATTGTTAATGCTATAAACTTACCCGTCATACCAGTTCCTATGGTCACTTGGCCAGTGCGAATGCAAATGGAAAAACCGGTTATGGGGGAGAGTAGTTAGTAGAACTGTTTAGAAGTGGACTGTTCCTATAACTACGTTCCTGTAACTACTTGATTGGACAGAGGCTTTTGTTCGGTGTAGGACTAGCAAAGCTGGTAATGGTCGTCTGGTTAACAGAAGTGTTTAGCTGTGAAGTTGCTCCATTTTGGCTGCTGTCTGTAGATTCCTTCATGCTCAACTCGTATTCTTCCGGATGTTTCATACCAGATGTTGTAACAGCGGTGATGTTGTGTATAGTTTAGGGTCCTCGCCACCACCAGACTAATCAGCATTGCAGATTGAACATGTAGCTGGACTTGAATGGCCTTCTTTTGACTGAAAGTACTGCCAAACTACACTTTTTCTGCTCACCAGTTCCATTTCCACTTCCTCACAGCCTACTGCATTGAACGCTCCACCTACGTAAACACCTTCCCGTAATCAACGGCGCCGTCATTACGGCGACCAGCGTAGCGCGCGGAGTGCAAGCGTAGGGTTCGGTTCGGTGGGAAAAAATTCTAATGATCGGCAGAAACCCAACCCCGTCAAAAAGCCCAATAATCGGGCGAATCCGAAGCTGTAAAGTGGGGGGGGGAAATCCCCCAAAACCCCCCTTGGTCTGGGCTGAGCCCCTGGCAAATAAAAACATCGCCAAAGTTTTAAATGGAAAAGATGAAGAAAAGAGGAGAACTACAGGAAGCAGAAGGTAGGTCAGGGAAGGTTAATTACATTGTAAACCTGTGTGTGTGTGTGTGTGTGTGTGTGTGTGTGTGTGTGTGTGTATGTGTGTGTGTGTGTGTGTGTGTGTGTTTGTGTGTGTCTGTGAGAGTCTTCTTTGGACGCTCGTCCAGCTGTCTTTTAGGCGTCCCATCTGACCTCTGACCCCCTCCACTAACACAACTATCACAACTATAAGCTTGGCACACACACACACACACACACACACACACACACACACACACACACACAGAGAGTCCCTGTGAGGCTGCTGTGACAGGAAGCACATATGGGTTATTTGCATACGATGCCTCTTCTGGATCTTCAGCCTCACCTTGAATATATGTGTGCGTGTGTGTGTGTGTGTGTGTGTGCATGTGTCTGTGTCTTTGTGTGTGCGTGTGTGTGTGTGTGTGTGTCTGTGTGTGTGTGTGTGTGTGTGTGTGTGTGTGTGTGTGCATGCGTCTGTGTCTTTGTGTGTGCGTGCGTGCGTGCGTGCGTGTGTGTGTGTGTGTGTGTGCGTGTGCATGCGTCTGTGTCTTTGTGTGTGTGTGTGTGTGTGTGTGTCTGTGTGTGTGTGTGCGTGTGTGTGTCTGTGTCTTTGTGTGTGCATGCGTCTGTGTCTTTGTGTGTGTGTGTGTGTGTGTGTGTGTGTGTGTGTGTGTGTGTGTGAAAGTACTCGTCTCAGAGTTGACTTGTCCTCATCTAATTTTTTTTTCATGCTTATAAAAAACAACTTGTCTGAATTATTTATGATCTGCAGGTTTTTTGCTTCTCGTGTTCCTTCACCTTCTTTTCCTCCCTGAATCTAGTTAGTGAACTCTGCTGCTGTCTCTGTCTTTATCTTCCTCTCTCTCTCTCTCTCTCTCTCTCTCTCTCTCTCTCTCTCTCTCTCTCTCTCTCTCTCTCTCTCTGTCTTCTATCATCTTTTTTTAAGCCTTCGTGTCTCTCTAACCCAGCACTATTGACCGCTGACAAACTTAAATTCAATCCAATTTTATTCATAGTCTCAAATCATAACAGGAGTTATTTCAGGATACTTTACAGATAGAGGAGGTCTAGAAAACACTCTGTCATTTAAAAACGCCCAACAATTCCCCCCAAGAGCAAGCATTTAGTGCAACAGCGGCGAGGAAAAACTCCTATTAGGGATGGGCGATACCACACTTTTAGGATTCAATACGATACCGATACCGTTAATTTCTTATTGTCAATTTTTGTCAGTAAAAATATTATTACATTTAAGACAAATACAGACCATTTATACAAAATGTATTATGGTCAATACATAATAAAATTAAAATTAAAATAAATAACATAAATATGAATGAAATAAATTAAATATCAACAAAAACTGTGTGTCTGTTTGTCTATCTGGGAATTTAGTCCTGGATATATCTGTTTTATTGTGATTTTTTTATTTTTTATTTTTATTTTATTTGATTTATTGGTATGCTTTCCTTTCTCTTTGTTTTCAATGTTGTTAGTCTATGTACTGTCACTTGTCTTCCATCATAAGGACCACAATGGAAACAAGCCTTTGGGCTTTTTTGTGTTTTTTTTTATCCTTTTGAACACGTTGTGTTGATTGTTGTTGTTGTTCAATAAATTTTCCATCCATCCATCCAACACACATTTTCAGGCCCTTGGCTGTGTCGCTGTCGGCTGTGTCGCACGTTGATGCTCATTCGCTCGTCTCCTGTCACGTGACATGGGCCAGCTCAATACGCCGCCAGGTACAGGGGTGTCCCGGCACATAGTCATTTAAGTAAGTAATCTAGAACAGCTGAAAGTGATGCATACACCCCCAATTATTATTTTTTAGTTTATATCGATATTTTTTTAATCAATGCCAAATGAGTAGCGTGAGTATATCGATCTATCGATACCACAGCATCGATACGCTCATCCCTAACTCCTATTAACTCACACAGACCCGGGCTCTTGGGTTGAAAATGTTACTCAAGTAAAGGTATGTAAGTACCGTCAGGAAAATGTACTTAAAGTACTAAAAGTAAAAGTAGTAATTTCAGAAAATCCTCATATTTTAGAAACTGGAAACGAACAAAAGGTCGGAAACGTCAAAAAAAAAAGTTTCAAAAGCGTCCAAAAAGAGCATTTAAAGCATAATGGTAATGGCTTAATGGTCTGATCATCTCAGCTGGACTTGTATATTACTACATTATACTGTACTGTATATTATATACTGTTATATTACTACATTATACTGTACTGTATATTATATACTGTTATATTGTCGGCTAGTTTACTTTAGAATCAAACATCAGATTTTATAAACTACGTGTTCTGTGTGCAGTAATCTTAATGTGTAAAGTAACTAGTAACTAAAGCTGTAACAGATGAATGTAGTGGAGTAACTAAAGTATCTAGTAACTAAAGTAACTAGTAACTAAAGCTGTAACAGATGAATAACGGGATGGCGGAGGTTGGGTTTAGGAAAAACCCTACGGGAAACAAAGCGCCACACGCGGGACGCAGTCCCCGCTCGCCAGGGTGAAAGTCCTGTGATGTTTGACCCATCCACCCCCCCGACCAGCCTCCCTACGCAGATTTTCGTCTCTTTATACTACTCCCTACCATTTCCGTGCTGTGGCCACGAAATATGCTTCCCATTGAAATACATTACTTCACATTTTCGTGCTGGCCAGCACGTAAAAAACGAGAAAAACGTCCCCGTGAACACGTATCAATAGATTAAAAATAACGTGACATTTACACAAACTGCCGTGAGACCGGGCTGGAAAAGATCATAAAGCAGTTAGAAAGCTTCCTGTGCTTCACACAGATTAGATGTATCTACGCCCGACAGCTGAAGTGTGACTCCTGCTGCTGGAGCAACATTTGACGCCGTAGTTTCCTCAGACTTTGGACTGCTCGTCTGCAATCTCATGTTTCTGCAGCTTTCCTGTTTGTCTTGGCACGCTAACTAACTGATTAACCAACTCTGGGTCACTTCATGTTTTTCACTGTATTATCCTCACACAAAAACAAAATCCATGTTTCTTTCTCTAAGTTTGATTTCAGTCCAAAAGCAAAAACGTTGTAAAAATAATCTTTTTTCTCTGTTTGGTTTCGTTGAACGTCATATTAGAAGGTTAATAATTAACTCTACTGAGTCAATATGCCATCAGAGATCATCTAAAAGGTATTTCAGTCGCAAAGGTTAAAAATGTCACAACTGCAGACTCAGTCCTCCAAACCATTTGCAGTGTTGGGGAGTAATCAGTCCCTCCAGGATTTCGCGATGTCGCGATTGCACCAATTCACGCGAATTCAACCAATCACCGCAACTTTTGTGCAAATTTGACCAATAAAGAGAGCTTGTTTCCGATATGAAGACGAGACTCAAACATCTCACATTTACCAACAAAACGTACAGCGACAGACAAAAAAAAAACATTTCAGACCGTCCTGCCAACCTGTAGACATTTTAACATCAATGTGCGCTGTAACGATTTTTCACTCTAAAGTCAGCGGCTGCTGTTTCAATCCTGTCGGCTGTCTGCAGCGGGCGGGGGCGGGGCTGCTGCTCATACAGTTCCCCCCACTACTGACGCACACACACACACACACACACACACACACACACACACACACACACACAGACACACACACACACACACACACACACACACACACAGACACACACACAAACACATGGTGGATGCAGGAAAAACCATAGATGAACAATTCAATTCAATTCAATTTTATTTATAGTATCAAATCATAACAAGAGTTATCTCGAGACACTTTACAGATAGAGTAGGTCTAGACCAAACTCTGTAGTTTACGAAGCCCCAACTATTACAGTGGTTGCCTCAAGAGCAAGCATTAGCAGTAGCTAGTGCGACAGTGGTGAGGAAAAACTCCCTTTTTTTGTTAGGAAGAAACCTGGGACAGACCCAGACTCTTGGTAGGCGGTGTCTGACGGCACCAGTTGGGGGAGTGGTGAATGGTGGCAATAATAGTCATAATAAAGATAGTGAAACAGTGACCACAATGGTAGTCGTAGTAGTTCATGTCATAGTAGGGCACAGCAGGGCGTTACGGGGTGTGGTGTGGCACAGCAGCCTGGGTGGACGCGGTTGGACGCAGCAGGACGCAGTCGGACACTGCGGGGAATCGCAGAGCGTAGCAGGGTGTAGTAAGTCCATAGCGTCAGCTGCACCCAGGACCCCGGTGTAGGTGCCACCCAATTCCAAGGCGATGTTCTGGGTGAAGAAGAAGCAAAGGGACTCCGGGGAGAAAACTCCCCAGAGCTAGGTTAGTAACAGGCATTTCTGGGACTAAGATGCACACAAAAGGAGACAAGTGAAAAGAGAGAAGAGGGAGCAGCTCATTGTGTCCTTGGAAGGAGCTTCCCACAGCAGTCTAGAGTTATAATAGCATAATATAACAGATGGAACACAGTGCCGGCAACCATTAGAGCAGGGGTCTCAAACTCGCGGCCCGGGGGCCAATTGAGACCCGCGGGATGATATTTTTTGGCCCCCCCTACTTGACATCAAAGTTTAGTTTCTGTTGTTCTGAAACGCACCTTTTTGCTGACGTTACATTACAAATGACATTTTTGGCCACGTTTTGAAAGTATCCTTCCCAACACTGGCCATACGACGATACGGTCTTCTCTGCTTCTCTTCATAGTCGTCAGATTCATCTACTAAATTGCCTAATTTTTATTGTTCTTCACAGTAGTTTGAGTAGAACGGAAACATGATAAAGTTGTTGAGTTTGGCTGCTGTGATTTCTTGTTCAAACTGCGACAATATGGGACTGGACCAAAAGGTTGTGACTCAGCTTTATTTTATTTTTTTTACACTTGCAAGGGTGGACTGGCACAAAAATCCAGCCCTGGCAGTTCCGTCTCTTACCGTCCCAATTTCAGATGGGGACATTATTTGGTTTATAATTGAATAAACCAGGCTCATGTGAGATTATGGCAGCAACAGCATGAGGTGCACTTACAGGCTTTCATAATAAAATAATACACACAGTGGAGTCATAAAACCTTCAAATAAACTACCATGGCACCATCTTAGAATAGAATGGAAATGCATATTTAAAACATATTATTACACACTTAAACACCCAAAACACCAAAGTATAAAGACATAGCAGACCAGATGCGAGCTTTTATTTTGAAAAGTAGAAGCCCGACGGCACCAGACGGGAGGCTTCAGGCTGCAGCCGTACAGTCTTGCATATTTTTTGTCAAAGTAGTGTGATACGCAAGTGCATCGGCCCTTCTGGCATTCGCCAGAACTGCCAGATTGCCAGTCCGCCTATATAGTCGCCATGTTGGAGGTACTCCGCATCACAACAAAGCACAGGCACTGAAGTAGATCCTGAACGGCGTCAAGGAAAATGGTTAATTATTGCCGTGTTTTAGGTTGTACCAATAGGTCAGACTGAGAAAAACATTTGGAATATTATCGACTTCCAAAAGTTATTAACAACCAGGGAGAGGAATGCCAGAAGTTGTCAGAGGAAAGGAGGCGCTTGTGGTTGGCAAAGATCAACCAGGATCTACGAGGGAAAAATCTGTCCTGTTCGGTCTTTGAATTGAAAAAAAAAAACGATTGAGAGTCACTTAGCTACACCTTGAGTATCGCAATGATATCATACAGTTAAGGTTAGGTTGATTAAAGACGTTA
>NC_050175.1:39387004-39417004 GCF_008315115.2 Sander lucioperca
GTGTGTGTGCTGCTGTGCGTCCCTGTGTGTGTAACAAGCATAGTGTGCACGCTGTGCACGAGTCTAGGAGCATTTTACTAATGCTCTGTTAAAATAACAATGAAATGCTGCGTTATTGACTTTAGACCAGGTTTTTGTTGCACCTGAACACACCTCCCTGTAAGACCAGCACGCCCAGAATGCACCTGAACACACCTCCCTGTAAGACCAGCACGCCCAGAATGCACCTGAACACACCACACCTCCCTGTAAGACCAGCACGCCCAGAATGCCCCTGAACACACCTCCCTGTAAGACCAGCACGCCCATGGGCCACAGATCGGCGCATTTGCTATTTAAACGACGTGGGCGCTGGACGGTTGCTTTGCGTCCGGTGCAGGATAAGTTGTAAGCTGTAAACGTAACGCAATAACTGACATGATAAGCCAAAGTCAAGTAAAGAAGAAGGAAGTTAGGAGAGAAGGAATCGGGTAATAATTCTCTGCACGTTTTATTTAAGATATTGATTAGAGCAGCTTTAATCGACAAAAGAGAACAATGTGTATCAAACACCAAAAGCATCTGTTCCCAATCTACGATATCAGGGCTATTCATAATACCCATCCCTACCCACCGCTAGAATAAACATCGGCATATAACCACAAACAGAAAGAGCATCTACATACACACACACGGTTGGAACAGCTGTGACTTCTTTGACACTCTGCTGCTGCTGCTTCCTGTCACTCTTACTTCCCACCCTGGAAGATATCCTGAATGCTTTGCCATTTGGCAGATGAAATGCATCATTCATGGGATTATTTGGCTCTCTTCCAGCGGTGGAAGAAGTATTCAGATCCTTCACTAATACCACACTGTAAAAACAATACTCTGTTACAAGTACAAGTCATGCATTGAGAATGTTACTTCAGTAAAAGTCTGTAAGTATCATCAGGAAAATGTAGTTAAAGTATTAAAAGTAAAGAAGTCTCCTCCCATTGTAGAAAGTGTAAAGGATCCTACCAGTTGTGTGTTTAGTGTGCAGTATTCTTAATGTGTAAAGTAACTAGTAACTAAAGATGAAAACAGATGAATGTAGTGGAGTAAAAAGTACAATATTTCTCTCTGAAATGTAGCGGAGTAGAAGTAGAAAGTGGCATGAAAAGACAAGTAAAGTGCAAGTACCTCAACATTTGGACTTGAGTACAGTACTGGAGTACATGTACTTAGTTACATTCCAGTACTGCTCTCTTCCTCTCTACATTGTAATCAAGACAAGAGCTCCCAAGGAAAGAAACTGTAGGAAATAGTTTAAAACTCTCTTTCCGTCTCCCTCCCATGTCCGTCTTCCTAATAAGATTTGAGCACCAGACCTCGGAGGAGCTCGCGCTGCCGCGGCTGACTCCACACTTAACCCGTCCAGGAAGCGTAAAATCTGATTTAGGAAATGAGAAATTCCATTTTAACATCCGCTCGGAAATCCTCCAAGTGTGCTATTGGAATTCCTGACGAGTCGGCCTCACCCTTCACCTGGAGCCCTTTATGTTAATGTTAGTGGGGGGTGGGTGGGGGGGCAGTGGCGTGCGGCGGAGAGGCACCGCAGCGTGGCGGCTGTGAGGAGGAGAACAACCACGACCGATACAGCATGTTTCAGGCCGATGGGGATTATTTAAAAGGGGGCACCAGCTGAAGATCAGTTTACATGCCATGTGGAGTACTACTACTACCACCATAGGCGCCGATTTATGTTTTCCTCAGTGGGTGCTCAGGGGCGCACGCCCTTTAAACAAAGAAAAGTAGGCATAGTCAAAAAATGTTTGCAATGTTACATTTCAGAACCTTCTTCAGCCACTTCTCACAAATACAGAGAGGACTGGAGATGAACACGTAACCGCGATCAGCTTCGTGGGAAATTAAGAATCAATTCCACCGGTCTAGTAGCCTAGACACACTATGACAGACGCTCCACTTAGCACCAACTGCAACGTTTAATTTTAAATGAATGCAGCCTACTGGCAGTCTGGCACACGTGGGTGCTCAGTATTTTCCGTGGGTGCTCGAGCTCCGGAGTACCCACGGTAGGGCTGAACGATATGGACAAAATTTCATATCTCGATATTCATGCCAGATATCTCGATATCGATACCCAGTGTTTCTCTCGTTGTCATACACTCTTCGTGCAGCACATGATGTTGTTTCAGGTGGTGAAACATGTTTGTTGTGCTACCTCGCTTCGTCGCAATTTTCGCCAAGCACGACTTGCACAACACCTCGCTCTGGTTGACATCATCCTTTCTAAATCCAAAATACCTCCAAATAATAGATGATTTATGTTTTGGCACAAAATTAGTTTCTGCATCGCCACCAGCCGCATTATCTTCCGCACTCATGTTACTTTTCTTTCGTTTCGATTTCCCCGCTGTGAATGTCCTGTGTGTGTGCGTCAGTCTCCGTCTCCCTCACTCCTGCCCTTCTATGTTTGTCATTGGCTGGCTTCAGCTGTCGATCCACATGAATTAAGCTTTGTGGTTGGCTGGCCGTAATGGTGCGTTCAAGGGCAATCGTAAAAGTGATTATGGTGACTGCCAGAGCTGTACATGCAGGGCGTGCGCGGAGGAAAATCTATCGTTTATATCGTTACTTTTTCGATATTAATATCTTGAATGTTCATATCTAGATATAGATACGATAACGGTATATCGTTCAGCCCTAACCCACGGTATCGGCGCCTATAACTACTACTACTACTACTACTACTCAGGCTGTTCTCATGAACCATTCGTACTAGGGCTGTCAGGATTAATTTTTCTTAATCGCATGCTGCCATTTATTAATTTATTTTCACTTCACTCGGCTTCGCGTCGTGCCTAACGGGCTACTATTTTGACCCTTTGCCGCACCGTTACTTATCATCAAGCTGCCATACTTCCCTGTAACACGGGGGTCTCAAACTCAATTTACCAGGGTGCCGTTCGAGGTAGAGTGTGGGTCAGGCTGGGCCGCATCAAGTATTCAACAAAAGTATTCTTTGTTTGCTTTCTTAAATAAATCTTGTTGACTCAATAGACATTTTTTAAGATTGGCGGCCCGGTTCTTTCTCTCATCTCCCTGGTATGTTGTATACTCCTCAGCATGTCTAGTTGAGTAATGACGTCTGATGTTATATTCCTTGTACACCGCAACTTTCTCTGTGCGTATGAGACATGTAGGGGTGCTCCTGTGCTCGATAACAAAATATTCCGTCTCCCACTTTCACTGAAATTGCCTGAGCTCGTTGCCAACCTTTCTCTTCACGGCACGTTTTGAGAGAGACGTGACTGGAACTGGGTGAAGGCAGATATTTTCCGTCACTCTGGAACACGTTTCAACCAAGTGACTAACGTTGATACTTCCCCAGGTACTTCACGGTTGGCTAGCTTGACTACCGTTGACAACAAACGCCGCAGTCACGAGACTAGCTATGGTAGCCCGTAAGTGATAAAAAAATAAAAGCGCGGCACACGCAACGACTCAGCAAAAAGGTGTGTTCCAGAACAACGCGCGAGCTGCACTGACGCTAAACTTTGATGTCAAGTTGGGGGGCCACAAAATATCATCCTGCGGGCCTCAGTTGGCCCCCGGGCCGCGAGTTTGAGACCCCTGCTGTAACACATCCTGCTGCTGCAGGCTGCAGCAGGATGGAGAAAGACGGCAGCAATAACTCTTAATGGAGCTTTTTATTTTCCAAAACTCCCGGACGGCTCAGAAGTCGAAAGTCATGTGCACATTGTGTAAAGCTCAACTAAAATATCACCGAAGCACGTCAAGCTTGAGCTACCATCTACGAGCTAAGCATAGTACAGTTAACGTGACTGGAGAGTGCTACTAGTTGCCGACCTGTTGATGAAACCAAATCCTAAAAAATGACTACAGCTCTTGCGAAAAGGGTGGCAACTAACTGCAGACCTGTCAGCATCGTAGAGGACTCAGGTCTTAAAGACGTACTACGGTTGGCATGTTCTGACCTGTCCCGTTGCTGTCGAGGGGGACAGTAGTTTCACGCATACACAGCCTGTACCACACGGAGAAAGCAGCCACACTGCAAACGCTGTCTCATTAAGCGGCGATCACTGGGTGTCAGTGAGTTACTGCACACTATATTGACTCCAGATTCAAATGTGTGACTAGATTCACACATTTTCTTTTATTTACAGTAAATAAATAAATAATAAACAAATAGAAATCTTAAAGTCAACTTCATAAAGTCACTTTCTTTGCATTCATTTGATGAGAGAGAGAGAGAGAGAGAGAGAGAGAGAGACAGGTCGGACTCGAACCCTGGACCTCTGCGTCGAGGCATAAACCTTTATGTACTGTATATGTGCGCCTGCTCTACCCACTGAACCAACCCGGCCACGTATTTCTACGAACCGGTCACAAAGCCATCCTTCTCCTCTATCTATCTGTCTCTCTCTCTGTCTCTCTCTCTCTGTCTCTGTCTCTCTCTCTCTGTCTCTGTCTCTCTGTCTCTCTCTCTGTCAATCTCTGTCTCACTGTCTCTCTCTCTCTCTCTCTCGCTGTCTCTCTCTCTCTCTGTCTCTCTCTCTCTCTGTCTCTCTCTCTCTCTCTCTCTCTGTCTCTCTCTCTCTCTCTCTCTCTGTCTCTCTCTCTCTGTCAATCTCTGTCTCACTGTCTCTCTCTGTCTCTCTGTCTCTCTCTCTGTCTCTCTCTCTCTCTCTCTGTCTCTCTCTCTGTCAATCTCTGTCTCACTGTCTCTCTCTCTTTCTGTCTCTCTGTCTCTCTCTCTGTCTCTCTCTCTCTCAGTGAGGAGATGTTTTTTACAGTGTGTTCAGGGGACAGGCAGCTAGCAGATAGTGCGGAGATGTTTGCTGCATGTGACAAAAAATGTTGTAGCCTAAAAAACGTGTGACATCGCTTAGAGCACCTTTTTAAAGGACACCTTTCTTACATAATGTATTAGAAGAATCTTGAATTTGCTTGCTAACAGTCCAAAAACCTTGTGATATTAAATTCACTGTAACATTTAACAAAGAAAATGGTCACGCTTGAGAAGCTGGAACCAGAGAGTGTTGAAAAGGTGTAGTTAGAAAACAAAAGCAATCCCATTCCTGAGCATGGTGTGACTCATTCTGCAGAGTATCCGAGCGAATAATTACAGAGCTGTTTGTATACGTGTGATTACACTTTACAATCGATGGTCATTGTGATCGGTCCGTGATGCTGTGTGTCCCGTTAGCGTGGGCGGCAGATGGCTGCGTTTTGTAATTAATCATAGGAAGAGGAGGAGCGGGTGGAGGAGGCAGTAGAAAAGAAATAAAATATAAAAAATGAGACAAAAGAGAGGGGAAAAACAGCAGATGTTACACTATTATTCTGCAGAAAATAACCGAGGAGGTTCAGATGTTTGCATGATGTTATAGCATATTTTTATTTGTGAAAACGAAAATCCACAACCCTAAATTTCATCAGTCTATATCTAAAGAAATAACAGGATTTAGTTTCACTCTGATAATTATACTCATTCAGGAATATTACTGTTTAAAACATGTTGTTGAAATACTTTTCTTCTCTGGCAACAGTGCTGAAGCCAATATGGTCTCCTTTGAAATTTCAATTTTTGGCCTGTGTGTGTTGCCATCCACTGCCCATTTTGACACCCAGGTTGCCAGATATAAAACAAAAAAAATCTCTTTGGGCGCCTGGGTAGCTCACCTGGTAGAGTGCGCGCCCATGTGTAGAGGTTTATCATAGACCGTATATATAATGGACCACCAGATCCCGTGTCTCTGGACGGAGACCAGTGAAGGATATTAGAAGATCTTTTCCGGTGATGGCTGAGCGTTACTGAGCAGCCTCCAACTGAGCTTGAAGACGTAGATGTGACGTGAGCAACCTGTCTGAAAGTTGGAAGTCTTCTGGTAGCTGTGCCAAGAGAAATCTCAATCATTCCCAATCTAGCAGAGACGGAGAGCGTAGGTATATGTAAGGAGATAACATAGACACAGGCTAATTATTGATCACTAAAATGATAGTTAACATTAGTAATTAAACTTAAACAGCTAATGGAAGTCCAAACTGCCTGAGAGCTTCTCCTGTACTATACGGTAATTCCTCTACTATGAGACAGTAAGTCTCGTGGTTATGACCCAATCGTTAGCCTATTTTTACAAAAACGTCTGCTACGGAGCCATAACGTGAGGTACAAGGTAATGGAGCCTTTTATACATTGTCGTGTTTCTTTAGAAATAAACAACGGACAAATAGAGTCTTTAAACTCTTCAGATAGAAAAAGTTATTCTCTGTCAAAGTGACGTCAAAATGAATGGCAGTCAATGGGATGCTAACGGGAGCTGATGGCTTGGTAGCATCAAAATGGCGCCATAGGAGGTTCGGGTTGTGAGGAGAAGCTTACCCCCTTGAGGTTAACTCCTCAGCGCAGTGGCCGCAAGTTCGGCTCCGCCTGCAGCACTGTGCTGCATGTCGTTCCCTCTCTCTTCCCTTTCATGTCTCCAGCTGTCCTACATAAATAGAGGCCTAAAATGGCCAAAAAATTATAAAAAAATTCATTCCCTGGTTCTGTTCAGCGGCCGTAACCGTAAAAGTTTAGCCGACAAACGAAGGCTGTGACCTGGGTACAGAGTACAGGGTATGGGTACAGAGAACCGCTAGGTCACTGTCTTTTTAGCGGTCGTAGCAGTTACGTTTAGCCGAAAAAAGGTGACTGTCTGCCGTGTACATAGTAGGGATCGACCAATACAGTTTTTTTGCAAGGCCAATGATACAGATTATGAGTACCGTATTTTCCGGACTATAAGTCGCACTTTTTTTCATACTTTGGCTGGTCCTGCGACTTATAGTCAGGTGCGACTTATATATCAAAATATATATAATTTAACATGTTTTTAAATGTTATTTCATGCTGAAAACATTACCATCTACAGCTGCGAGAGGCGCTCTTGGCTTGTGACAACTATATGCTGCTCCTAAAGACAACTGAGAAAGAAAAGAAACTGCAGGTGACTGCAGGTAGTAAAATACGCAGCCGAAAACGGTAATCGAGCAGCAGAAAGAAAGTTTGGAGTGAGAGAGAAACTTGCGAGAGACTGGCGAAAAGGTGACTCTTACTGCAATGAAGGAAACAAAGAAAGCTAGTCGGCTAATCGCGGGCTGTAGCCCGTATCGGGGCCGTATTTAGTTCAGATAGAGCCTGTATCGGGTCCAGATAGAGCCCGTATCGGGGCTGTATTTAGTCCAGATAGAGCCCGTATCGGGGCTGTATTTAGTCCAGATAGAGCCCGTATCAGGGCCATATTTAGTCCAGATAGAGCCCGTATCAGGGCTGTATTTAGTCCAGATAGAGCCTGTATCAGGGCTGTATTTAGTCCGTATCAGGGCCGTATTTAGTCCAGATAGAGCCCGTATCAGGGCCGTATTTAGTCCAGATAGAGCCCGTATCAGGGCCATATTTAGTCCAGATAGGGCCCGTATCAGGGCCATATTTAGTCCAGATAGAGCCCGTATCAGGGCCATATTTAGTCCAGATAGAGCCCGTATCAGGGCCGTATTTAGTCCAGATAGAGCCCTTATCAGGGCCATATTTAGTCCAGATAGAGCCCGTATCAGGGCCATATTTAGTCCAGATAGAGCCCGTATCAGGGCCATATTTAGTCCAGATAGAGCCCGTATCAGGGCCGTATTTAGTCCAGATAGAGCCCGTATCAGGGCCATATTTAGTTCAATGTGTTATGTGTCACTATTTTTGGTAGCCTACTGTACTTAAATGGCAGGTATGTAGTTTATTTTCTTCATCCATTGAAGCCTCTGTGTTTACAGGCTCGTGGTGATGCACAATGTCCTATAGGTGCCAAAAAGAATGTATGTTTGGTACTGCCAATTTGTTTAGTTTTGTCACGGTTCATGTGTGCAATAAACATTACACTTCGTGAGAAAAGAATCGTGGCAGAGAATCGTGATATCAATTCTAAGCTAAAGAAATCGTGATTCATATTTTTCCCCGAATCGTGCAGGCCTAACTGTGGCGTCCGGCGACTTTCCCGTGCAGAAACCCGAGTGAAGATAATGACCTGTTCTGAAGAGTCCATCGTGTATTTTTAATCCTGCTAAGCTAACTGTCGTCTGGCTGTTGCTTCATAGTCACAGTGCAGACGTCAGTCCAAATCTCTGCAAGAAATCAAATAAGCATTTCCCCAAATCTCGAAACTATTCCTTCAAACGAGCAGATTGATTTAAGACTTTTTTTGTACTAAAACTTATATTTTTTTACTGTCCAAATGTCTTCATTCAATTCAAATAGAACAACGACCCTATCACTTTCTGTTTTTTTTTTTAATCCTACTCTCTTTATTCTTCTTTCTTTCAACTTCTTGTTTTTTTTTTAAAACCTTCTTCCTGACGACCTACAGTAGTGTTTGAACTTCAGTTTGACTCCGTCTCCGCTCTGGTGTTTAATCAGCTTCCTGCTCTGCGTAACAGCCAAGTGGACCTGACCATTAAAATATGGCTGATCAATATTTCAAAGCTACGTACTGTATAATATTAATGTCACACGCTCTGCTGAGTGAGCCCTAAAGTACTCTGCAGCTCATACAGCTGAAAGTATAAAACTATTATTAAACCGTAAATTTTTGTCATTTCCATTTATTTTATCCTTTCAGAGTTCTTCCTCCTCTTCTAATGAAACACATACAAGTTTGGACTTGTACCCCCACAGCGCTGCGAAATAAGTTCTGGCTACACCACAGATGCATTCTGGGATAGGAGAAAAAAAAACATCCAATATTAAATGACGTTAACTGTTGACATAATACAGTAACGTGAGCTATTTAAATTAGCTGATACATGGTTAAACCTCATTGGCTCTTACCAGTGTATCTCCGTGTGTACTTCATCCACAACAATCCCACCAATCAGCCCCAAAACCTCCCAGTTAGAGAGGAAATGACCTAAACATATTCTTTATAAATCTTTACAATCATTCCCTTAAAGAACCGAGCAGGTCTGACTTGTTGCACCGTCCAAATGTTCTTCAAAATTTGATATTTTCAGCGTGTAGCTCGCTAGCTCGAAGGTTGTTGTTTCCCGAAGAGAACGGAGTTAGAGAACGGCAACACAGAGAGAGAGAGAGGAAGGGGAGGGACATCACGCGCTGGGTGTCAGGCTTTATCCTGGAAATGTACTTCCGTTGATCCAGACTAGGGAATGACTGAAGGAACTATATATTTGTGAGACATCAGAGAGCAGGGCTGTAGTACTCGAGTCCGGTCTTGGACTCGAGACGGTTTTTCTATGGTCTCGGACTTGTCTCGGGCTCGCTGGTATTTTGGACTTGTCTCGGTCTCTGCCATTGGTCTTGCCAAATATGGCTTTTGGTCTCGACTGAGTCCAGGTGTCTTTATTATTTTTATAATAATATTGGAGAGAAAGTTAAACACTGGCCACCTGATAACCAATCACACACTAGATTATCTTCTCACGCCCCCTGCATCTGCGTGCTAACAGTATTGCCATTAATTTTCATTGATTCACAGACATTATTTTTTTTCTGTCCTGTTGTCTTGACTCGGACTCCGGGGCGATTATCGGCCGTTGGACAGTCTGGCGAGGTCGGTGACTCCAGTCTGTTCCGTGCCGTCGTCCGTCGGAGGAGCCGTCGGCCTTCATTTTGGCCGACCTGACATGTTCAGTCAGAGACAGGGCAGTCAGAGACAGGGCAGTCGGGACTCACCAGGAAACGGCGAGCGGGATGAGCCGCTCAAAATCTGACAAATCTTTTAAACTGACCTTTGTTGATCTGAAATGAAGACAGATTCAGCAACTGCACGGCCTATTTCTCTCTAAAATGTTTTCAGAAACACGTTTCGGTGAACTATTTTAGTCCAATATGAGATCGTATTCTCAACGAGCCGCCATGACAGTCTGGCTGTGAATTTCCGGAGAAACCAGACCCACGTGACGCGTTCGTCCAATCAGCTGCCGGTTTTCATTTTTGGGCGACAATACAGATTAGCGCCGCCTGCTGTTATGGAGACGTATTACGTCTCGTCTCTTCGGTGTGTTCTGAGGAACTTTTTGGACCAACTCGGGGAGACTGATCAGTCACACTGGCTTTTCTGCTGTCTGGTTGGTGTGTAACTGCCTTTAGGACTCGGTCTTGTCTTGGTCTCGACTAGTCCTGGTCTTGGACTCGACAAAGGTGGTCTTGACTACAGCCCTATCGGAGAGTATTGAGCGACATTGTTCTGCACTTGATGGGATTTGTTGACGCTGAATGCCGGCCTCTTAACCACTTTTTACTTTTTTTATATTAGAACATATCTCCCTTTTATTTGATCTGATCCTGTTTTAATTGCTGACCCATCTCCGAGCACCACGCAGCAGGGTGGCAGGCTGATTCATAATCAGCTAAATTAACAAGTATTATGTGCTGATTATGCCCATGGCTGCGTTCTCCTCCTCCTCCTCCTCCTCCTCCTCTCTTGTTTTCCTCCATCCCTCTCGCTGCTGCTCTGCTTTCCCCCTCGTGCTAATGGTTTTTCCATTAACCCCACCTGACGGCTGTGTGGGTAATCACAGATTTATTTACGGCCCGTGGCCGGCCGCACACAATGAGAAATAACGTGTTCGACCAGGCAGAAAGAGACATTAGCCTGCCGGGCCTTTCAACAAATTCAAACACACTTTGACTTTCCTCTTTAATGGAAACTGTTGCCAGAAGGATTCACTGTGGCGTCCAGGACAGTCTCTACACGTCCTCGTTGCTGCTGCATGTCCAGTTTTACTCTGACTACGGTCGGGCTACACCACAGATGCATTCTGGGATAGGAGAAAAAAACTCTCTGTTTTGTTTGCATTTCTTTAAAGGAACACGCCGACTTATTGGGACTTTAGCTTATTCACCGTAACCCCCAGAGTTAGATAAGTCCATACATACCCTTCTCATCTCTGTGCGTGTTGTGGCTGTCTGACGGCTCCACCGGTAGCTTAGCCTAGCACAGATCATGCAGGTGAATGGTTCCAGTAATCCTACTGCTCCCAATAAGTGACAAAATAACGCCAACATGTTCCTATTTACATGTTGTGATTTGTAGAGTCACAGCGTGTACAAAAAACAACGTAACATGAGACACAGCCATCTTCTAACGGTAAACAAACCGGGAACTATATTCTCAGGCGGAAGAATATAGTACTTGGGCGGAATGATTTGCTTTGCAGCAAGCCTGTCTGAGAATATAGTTCCCGGTTTGTTTACCGTTAGAAGATGGCTGTGTCTCATGTTACGTTGTTTTTTGTACACGCTGTGACTCTACAAATCACAACATGTAAATAGGAACATGTTGGCGTTATTTTGTCACTTATTGGGAGCAGTAGGATTACTGGAACCATTCACCTGCATGATCTGTGCTAGGCTAAGCTACCGGTGGAGCCATCAGACAGCGTTACAACACGCACTGAGATGAGAAGGGTATGTATGGACTTATCTAACTCTGGGGGATACGGGGAATAAGACAAAGTCCCAATAAGTCAGCGTGTTCCTTTAAACCAATCACAGTCGTCTTGGGCGGCGCTGAGCTCCGGACGCAGCGACGGTGGCTCTGCAGAATAGAAGGAACTTGTTTCGGTGGAACATTTGCACCCCGCAAAAGAAAACTCCTCATACAATATTGTCTGCCTGTGTTCATAAAATGTCGATGCTGTTGGCTTTAGAGTAGGGCTGTCAAACAATTACATTTTCTTAATCGCGATTAATCGTTGAATTTCTATAGTTAATTGCGATTAATCGCTCAATCGTTTTATCACATGATTAAAATTCTATTATTTTGCGTTTCAGAACAGTTTTTAAGTCCATATTAACAATGGAAAACCATTCTTACCAGTGGATCTTGATTGGGAATCAAATGAATGCAAAGAAAGTTACTTTATGAACTTGATTTTAAGATTTGTATTTGTTTATTATATATTTAATCTAGTCACACATTTGAATTTAACAACAACTTTGAATGCACCACGAGGCTGTAAATTACCAGTTTCATTGAACGCACCGTCTGTGTTTTTCCGACAACAGCAGCTGCAGATTGTTACATCCCGCTGTTGAATCCTCTACAGTGAAATACAGTCACACTTTACACTGTTTAGCGTTAGCTGTCAGCACTGTAACCATGTTTAATCCAGCTACTAGCTAGCGGTAGGCTAACGTTAGCTGTTGTTGAGTATAGTGTTAACTAGCTAGCGGTAGGCTAACGTTAGCTGTTGTTGAGTATAGTGTTAACTAGCTAGCGGTAGGCTAACGTTAGCTGTTGAGTATAGTGTTAACTAGCTAGCGGTAGGCTAACGTTAGCTGCTGTTGAATATAGTGTTAACTAGCTAGCGGTAGGCTAATGTTAGCTGCTGTCGAGTATAGTGTTAACTAGCTAGCGGTAGGCTAACGTTAGCTGCTGTTGAGTATAGTGTTAACTAGCTAGCGGTAGGCTAACGTTAGCTGCTGTTGAATATACTGTTAACTAGCTAGCGGTAGGCTAATGTTAGCTGCTGTCGAGTATAGTGTTAACTAGCTAGCGGTAGGCTAACGTTAGCTGCTGTTGAGTATAGTGTTAACTAGCTAGCGGTAGGCTAACGTTAGCTGCTGTTGAATATAGTGTTAACTAGCTAGCGGTAGGCTAACGTTAGCTGCTGTCGAGTATAGTGTTAACTAGCTAGCGGTAGGCTAACGTTAGCTGCTGTTGAGTATAGTGTTAACTAGCTAGCGGTAGGCTAACGTTAGCTGCTGTTGAATATAGTGTTAACTAGCTAGCGGTAGGCTAATGTTAGCTGCTGTCGAGTATAGTGTTAACTAGCTAGCGGTAGGCTAACGTTAGCTGCTGTTGAGTATAGTGTTAACTAGCTAGCGGTAGGCTAACGTTAGCTGCTGTTGAATATAGTGTTAACTAGCTAGCGGTAGGCTAACGTTAGCTGCTGTCGAGTATAGTGTTAACTAGCTAGCGGTAGGCTAACGTTAGCTGCTGTTGAGTATAGTGTTAACTAGCTAGCGGTAGGCTAACGTTAGCTGCTGTTGAATATAGTGTTAACTAGCTAGCGGTAGGCTAATGTTAGCTGCTGTCGAGTATAGTGTTAACTAGCTAGCGGTAGGCTAACGTTAGCTGCTGTTGAGTATAGTGTTAACTAGCTAGTGGTAGGCTAATGTTAGCTGCTGTTGAGTATAGTGTTAACTAGCTAGAGGTAGGCTATCGTTAGCTGCTGTTGAGTATAGTGTTAACTAGCTAGAGGTAGGCTATCGTTAGCTGCTGTTGAGTATAGTGTTAACTAGCGTCATGTGCAGCAATGTTTCTGTTGCCTGTAACCAAGGGGGTAAGCTTCTCCTCGGACCCCGTAGCTCCTATGGCGCCATTTTGATGCTAATAAGCCATCAGCTCCCGTTAGCATCCCATTGACTGCCATTCATTTTGGCGTCACTTTGACAGAGAATAACTTTACATCTGAAGAGTTTAAAGACTCTATTTGTCCGTTGTTTATTTCTAAAGAAACACGACAATGTATAAAAGGCTCCATTACCTTGTACCTCACGTTATGGCTCCGTAGCAGACGTTTTTATAAAAATAGGCTAACGATTGGGTCATAACCACGAGACTTACTGTCTCATAGTAGAGGAATTACCGTATAGTACAGGAGAAGCTCTCAGGCAGTTTGGACTTCCATTAGCTGTTTAAGTTTAGTTACTAATGTTAACTATCATTTTAGTGATCAATAATTAGCCTGTGTCTATGTTATCTCCTTACATATACCTACGCTCTCCGTCTCTGCTAGATTGGGAATGATTGAGATTTCTCTTGGCACAGCTACCAGAAGACTTCCAACTTTCAGACAGGTTGCTCACGTCACATCTACGTCTTCAAGCTCAGTTGGAGGCTGCTCAGTAACGCTCAGCCATCACCGGGAAAGATCTTCTAATATCCTTCACTGGTCTCCGTCCAGAGACACGGGATCTGGTGGTCCATTTTATATATGTCAATGCCTGTAACGTCTGTTTCAGAGCATCAGAGAGAAGAGCAGACATATCAGTGGCACCAGAATGAGGCACCGAAATCCGCGTTGCTATTCCTGCAGCAGCAGGAAGTGTTACGAGGAAGTACGGCAAAATAGTCGCCTGTTAGGCACGACGCAAAGCCGAGTGAAGTGAAAATAAATTAATAAATGGCGGCATGCGATTAAAAAAAATTACCGCATTATGCTCGGCCCTTAATCGCATCGCGATTAACGCGTTAATGCTGACAGCCCTACTTTAGAAGTTTGTTTTTATCCTGAAAAAAGAGAGGCTAAAAAGCGATCAAAAACTTCCAGAATCAGGGACGTATTTGCCAACTTCTCCAGTCTGTTGATTTCATTTAAAGTACAATGAAATATTATTTTCAGAAGATAAATATGTCGGCTGTGTCTACACGTGTCTCCTGCGTCTGATCCCCTCCATGTGAGGCAACTGATGTGTGTGTTTAGCGTGTGTGTAGCTTGTCTTTCTCAACATTTCTCCCTGAACCCAATCCAGAGCCCAGACAGCGACAGCAGGCCGGCGTGCTCCGCTAATAATCCCTCCCAAGCTCTGGTTGATTTCAGGTCATTATCCGTTCGCTGTGTTTGTTCTGCTGAGAGCTGTTTGTCCAGCACCGAGGATTAAACCCTAACAAGTGAGAGAGGGAAACTCTGCCGTTACAGGATTTCACTTCATCGCCGCTTTTTACTGCATACATTTTGATTTCCTCCGTGTAGTTAAAATGTCTTCCCGATGGGAGTTTTTATCGTCCTTTAATCAATCAGGAGCTTGTGTAAAGAGCGTTTTTGTGATATTATTATTTTTTTTTTTTTTTTAAGAGAGAATGATGGGACCTTGGGAGGAAAGCCAAAAAGATTAAAATAAAATATTAAAATTCTTCTTTTGTAGCTCTGAGTGGTTTGATGGGCGACTTTTATGTCTGTATTTCAGCTTCAGAGAGATTTCAGTTTTACATAAAAAGTATCTTTTAAAGAAGGAGGAGTGAAGTTTAAATCCCCGGCTGCTTCCTCGTCCACGCAGCCGACCAATCACAGCATGGGGGGGGGAGGTGAATGTCTGGTTTGGTAAAGTTAGAGCAACACCTTCTCACACTCATCTCGTAAAAGTAAAAAAAAGTGACCGTGCTTGGTCGGGACTATTGCCGTCCCTTTTGACGCAGTTATGTTAAGGAAAGGGTCGTGGGTGGGCGTACGGTTCTGTGACACGCGGGAGGAAAGAAAAAAGCGACTATAGCAAGCGTGACCAGCGGGACGTGAACCCCTCTCTCCTGGTGAAAGTCCTGTGTTTGACTCATCCACCCCCCCAACCAACCTCCTTACATACTACTCTCTAAATCCTCTCTAACTGCTGCTCTCCCCGGTGCGTTACACGAACACGCTGAAAGACGCCTTTTTTGTTGCATCAGACGCTGACAGCCACTGTCCAAACGTCCTTATTTTACGAGTTCGGAATAAGAACGGGTTGGTTAGAGAAAGGGTCGAGTAGAGTTGGGTAATGAAGTCTGTACTTTTTTGGGTACCGACCGAATTACGTCGGTACTACCGAGGAGCGATTCACGCTAAATCAAACGGTGCCACATTTTGGTACCTGAAAGCAAGTAAGTGCAAGCTGATCTGTCCTCTCTGCATGTTGACAGAGCGCACGCACGCACGCAGAGTTTCTATGATTGAACCCGTGTGTGTTAGTGTGTGTTAGTGTGTGGAAGGTGTGTGATGAAACCCCAGCAGCAGCAGCAGCAGCAGGATAGATCCTGACCTGCGTTCTGTCGTGATGTGCAGCAGAGCTGCTGCAGCGGCATCGCCTTCAGCTCGGAGCTGCGTGTGGGAGTCCAGCTCTGATTTAGACCGTGCTGCTTTTCTCTCTCTGCTCTCCTGTTTCTGTGGAGTCTGAAAGGCTCTCTCTGTGTGTGTGTCTGTGTGTGTGTGTGTGTGTGTGTGTGTGTGTGTGTGTGTGTGTGTGTGTTTTAAAAGGAAAGGCCGTGTGTGTGTGTGTGTGTGTTATGATTAGACTTGTGTGTGTGTCTGTGTGTGTGTGTGTGTGTGTGTGTGTGTGTGTGTTATTTTGAGAGGTGTGTGTGTGTTTTAAAAGGGAAGGCCATGTTTGTTTGTGTGTGTGTGTGTGTGTGTTTGTGTGTGTGTGTTATTTTTGAGAGGTGTCTGTTTGTGTGTGTCTGTGTGTGTTATGATGAGAGGTGTGTGTGTGTGTGTGTGTGTGTGTGTGTGTGTGTGTGTGTGTGTGGTCAGTACTGGATGAAATAAAACCCCTGCTGAAGGAGAGCTCTGAGTCGGGGATTTAGAAATATTTTGACCTCATTCTAAAGAGTAAAACTGCAGGTGTACATAACGCTGCGTTAAGAAGAGGGGTGTCGGGGGTGTTTTGTTGCTAATGGCCCGTGTCCAGCATGTGGTTCTCAACAGCGGCCTCGCATTAAGACGGCCTGAGCGGGAGGCAGCGAGAAGCGCTGGAGGAGGAAGTATTCAGGTCCTTTTACTTCAGTAAAATACTAGTATGAAGTAAGTGAAGTTTATTTGTATAGCACTTATCACAGACAGAGGCACAAAGAGCTTCACTGGCCAGACAAATGAATACATTATAACATTATAGTAAAACACACAAAGTGGTTAAACAAACGCCTGAGTAAAAAGATGCTTTTTAAAGAGGTCAGCAGAGGCAGCCACTCTTAACCAGTCCCTCCAGAAAAACGTGATTATGTGATCTCATAATTCAATGCATAATCAGCCAAAATTGCATAAATTGCAGATTTCCGCGCAAAATATGCGGGGCTTGCATGATTTCATAATCCCTGCATTTTCGTTGCAAACAAGTCACACATATCTTAGCAGAAAGTGGAAAAATGTTGCCATGATATACACATTAATGATTTTTGCAGATTTCCGCGCAAAATATGCGGGGCTTGCATGATTTCATAATCCCTGCATTTTCGTTGCAAAAAAGTCACACATATATCTTAGCAGAAAGTTGAAAAATGTTGCCATGATATACACATTTAATGATGATTATTTATCAAAAATCTCATTGTGTAAATATTTTTTTTGTAACAATAGTCAACCCTACAATATCGCCGCAATAGCCAGTCCCTCCAGAAAAACGTGATTATGTGATCTCATAATTCAATGCACAATCAGCCGGGGCTTGCATGATTCCATAATCCCCGCATTTTCGTTGCAAAAAAGTCACATATATCTTATAGGGCTGTCCTCGACTAAAGAAATTCTTAGTCGACTAACACTTATATGATTTTGTCGATTAATGGATTAGTTGATGTAATCGACAGAGCTGTGCTCTTTGACAGGTGGTTAAGACTAGAAAAGCACAATATAAATGTAGTTAATTAACCATCTGTAAAACTGAGTTTCTCCACAATTAATCCTGCAAAAGCACCACTTTAAATCTTGTGTTTACCAGAAATGTGCTCATAAGTTTCTTGGAAATGAGTAATTAAGCATGAATAAGCATAAAAAATGACTCATCAACTAAAGAAATCTTAGTCGACTAAGACCAAAACGACCGATTAGTCGACTAATCGACTAAGAGGTGGCAGCCCTAATATCTTAGCAGAAAGTTGAGAAATGTTGCGTTTACTTCACACAAGAGCAGCCATTTTCCCCTGTTGCCATGGGAACGTTATGAAGTGACGTAATTACGCGACGTGAACATCATCGAAAAGCTGCAAACCCCGCGATGAAGCCACGATGAAACCGCAATTTCATCGCATAAAATTGCATAAATATCCCACATATTCCATCGCATTTTTTAAGAAAACGTGACGCATAATCAAGGATTTTTGCCCACAACAATCACAAAAAAACTCTGTGTTTGAAATGCTCGCCCACACGTCTTCCCTGGCATCATGTCAAGGATAGTTGACGGATCCATTTTGTAAAAGACTCAACACTCTACTTCATATTCCAGGCCTATAGGTGGCGCTGTTTCTGCTGCAGAAATCCACCAAAAACGGAGAAGAAGAGGCAGAGCGTGCACATAAAGCTTGCGCGCCGTATGTCGGTACACGATCCGTTCTGCCTGCACGATCCGTTCTGCACATGCGCAAGATAATACTGTTTTACCGAGGATACGACCTGCACGATCTGTTCCACGCTAGCCTATGGCTAGCCTCCACCGGGAAGCTAACGTTAGTTTAGCTAACAGCTAATTCGGCTAACCGCTAGCTGACAGCTAGATTCAGTCTAAAATAACGTTAACTCAAACGTAATGGGAAAAGCAGCTACAGCTAAATTAAGACTTCACAGTAATAACAATAAAGACAAGTATTGAGTGATTGTATTTTAAATGAGCACAAGTAAAGTAGAACTGACGTAACAGCTGTTATATATGTTAGGTGTTTGTTATATATGTCAACGTTTATTTTCAAGTTTTATTTTGAGGGTCTTTTAAAGTTATTACATGCTGTCTCAGCTAGCAGTTAGCCGAATGAGCCGTTAGCTAAACTAACGTTAGCTTGCCTGTGGAGGCTAATGGCAGCCTGCTACAATCAGCTAGCGGTTAGCCGAATTAGCTGTTAGCTAAACTAACGTTAGCTTGCCTGTGGAGGCTATTGGCAGCCTGCTACAATCAGCTAGCGGTTAGCCGAATTAGCTGTTAGCTAAACTAACGTTAGCTTGCCTGTGGAGGCTAACGGCAGACTGCTACAATCAGCTAGCGGTTAGCCGAATTAGCTGTTAGCTAAACTAACGTTAGCTTGCCTGTGGAGGCTAACGGCAGACTGCTACAATCAGCTAGCGGTTAGCCGAATTAGCTGTTAGCTAAACTAACGTTAGCTTGGCTGTCGACCGGAATCGTGGAACAGATCGTGCAGTGTCGTAAATCCTCGTACAACAGCACATGCGCGAACATTTTGCGCATGTGCAGAACGGATCGTGTACCGACAGCGTATACAAACAGACAGTATATTTCGCCCTAGTAACCCTAATAGGCTCACTATCTTCTCCAGCAGGAACACAAGCATGTAGTCCGCCATTGTTGTTGTTGCCGTGAGACGTCGTCGAGGGATAAGAGATCAAAGGCTAGAGGTCGAGGGGTGTGGTGATGACATCATCGATACGCAAGTATGCGGCTTGGCCGTCGAAACGAAGCCGCAAGGGCGCCGTTTTTGAATTTTTTTTTTCACACTGGGACCAGGTTTCAAAAAAGTGCGTTTACAGTATTCGTTTGGACGATCAGCCAAAACGATGCAAAACGTGTGCGTTCGCACCAAGAAGCGTTTCCGTGTGGATGGTCCCTTACCCTGCAGTCACGTTAGCTACAAGAGAGAGCGACAAAGCGACAGGCTGCCGTTCATTTTCAACGGGAGTGGCCGTTTGCCAACGACAAGACGGGGACGAAGTAGACAAGAAGTCTATTTTATGCAAATGCTGAGCGATGCGACAAAGCGACAGCCAATCGGCGTGAAGGCAGCGTGACGTATGTACGTTGGTTGCTCGAGAAAATCATTCTAGATGGCGGAAACCAAAGAATTTCTAATAAGGGAAGAAGTTCCACTCTCTCGTTACTTCCGGCTTCTGAACTGGTTGCAGTTCCACCAGAGTTCCATATAGGGGGCGCTCACAGGCCAGTGCAGAATGAATGGGACTCTATGGAGCTATACCCCTCAAAATCCACTTTTCTCAGGATATAATTTTTTGTCTAGTAATTTGAATGTTGCATTTGAAAGGGGAGGCTAAGAAAATACACACTGCTGGGTGTTAGATTTTTTTAAAGTGGCTTTTTTGTTCTAAAAAGCCTTTTAAAATGTCAATGATGTCATACACATATACGGCCAGAGATTCTGCTTTACGGCGAGCTCTGAGTCACTTCCTTTGTTCTCTCGAGGCATCAACAACACAGCTGACAGGTCAGACTCTCCCTGTCAACACACGGGCTAGAAAGAGGTCTGCTAATGTTTTAAAGACCACGCCGAAATATTGGCTCTGGCATTCTGGTTCGGCTTCGGATGCCATCAAGCGGGATCTCCGATCGTAATCTGTCCTTCGTTAGCAGAATGCTAGCGTGTTATGGGCAACAACGACTCAACCTGTAACAAATCAAAAGGGCATAAGTACTCGTTCATTCAACTTTCGACCTATAATCCATGTTGAACTTGCAAAAACTACAATCAAATCTGAGATTTCTCATTGACAATCAGGCGAAAGAGACAAATTTAGCCGTCTAGCTCCATAGGGTCCCATTCATTTTGCTCTGGACCGTGATCACCCCCAGTGGAACTCTGGTGGAACTGCAACCAAAGTAGGTACAATGGGGCTTAATAGGGAGTGGAACGGCTTTCCGTAGACGGGCTTTGGCGGAAACGCTTCAGGACGTCGTATTTCTGTACATATCTGATATGTTTTGGCATTTTATCTGATATATTTTGTTACTTCTATCGAGAAATAAATACTTTTAAATCTAAAAACGTCATTTTTGTGACTTGACAATACCTCTGAAGTGACTTTTAAGACGTGCTTGAAGGTAGCACCGGAGAATTTCTGTTTACTGTTGCCAAGCAAGCAGGAGTAGGGCACGCCCAGGAGCGCCCAAGAGGGTATGCTTCGCTTCAGAGCTTAAACCTCCTATGGCGCCATTTTGATGCTACCAAGCCATCACCTCCCGTTAGCATCCCATTGACTGCCATTCATTTTGACGTCACTTTGACAGAGAATAACTTTACATCTGAAGAGTTTAAAGACTCTATTTGTCCGTTGTTTATTTCTAAAGAATGTATAAAAGGCTCCATTACCTTGTACCTCACGTTATGGCTCCGTAGCAGACGTTTTTATAAAAATAGGCTAACGATTGGGTCATAACCACGAGACTTACTGTCTCATAGTAGAGGAATTACCGTATAGTACAGGAGAAGCTCTCAGGCAGTTTGGACTTCCATTAGCTGTTTAAGTTTAGTTACTAATGTTAACTATCATTTTAGTGATCAATAATTAGCCTGTGTCTATGTTATCTCCTTACATATACCTACGCTCTCCGTCTCTGCTAGATTGGGAATGATTGAGATTTCTCTTGGCACAGCTACCAGAAGACTTCCAACTTTCAGACAGGTTGCTCACGTCACATCTACGTCTTCAAGCTCAGATGGAGGCTGCTCAGTAACGCTCAGCCATCACCGGGAAAGATCTTCTAATATCCTTCACTGGTCTCCGTCCAGAGACACGGGATCTGGTGGTCCATTATATATACTGTCTATGGGAGTGCCCATCAAGCGAGTGTGTGTCGCTCTCTTTTGTAGCTAATGTCACTGTAGGGTTAGTCTTCAGCTTAGTGCGGGGAACAGCCGGTAAGTCCTGATCAGAGGGAACTCAAAGACAATGTAGGCCGGTGCCTGGCCGTTGATGGCTCTGTATGTGATTACAAGGATCTTGACCTGGATCCTGAATCCAACAGGCAGCCAGTGTAAAGAGGCCAGGATAGCAGCAGCAGCATTGTGGACCAATTGGAAACAATCTACACATGATTTACTGAGGCAAGTAAAAAGAGAAATACAGTCATCCAGACGCGAGGAAACAAAGGCTCGTATAATCATTTCTAACTCAGCGTAGGATGCAACACGCCTGAGTTGTCTCCTAATATCACACTGTAGAAATACAAGTACAACTCCTGCATTGAAAATGTGACTATTAAGTATAAGTCTGTAAAGTATCAGGAAAGTGTGTGTGTGTGTCTGTGTGTGTGTGCGTGTTTTACTATATTCGTGGGGTCCAAAAACCGGGGAATACAATATACTTGTGGGGTCCCGACAGCCTTGTGGGGCCCAAAATGCTGGACCCCACAAGGTTAAAGGTCTGTTTGAGGGTTAAGACTTGGTTTTAGGTGTGTGTGTGTGTGTGTGTGTGTGTGTGTGTGTGTGTGTGTGTGTGTGTGTGTGTGTGTGTGTGTGTGGCGGCGTGCTGCTGTTGTTTGTGTGCTAACGGCCCTCTGATGGCTGCAACATCCAGATTGGCTGTACTTAAGTACAGGACTTAAGTGAATGTACTTAGTGACTGCCTGTGGGGGGGGAGGGGGGGGGCATGCCTGGGGTGGGGGGGGGGGGGGGGTTATGAATGGAGGATCAAGGAGGGGTGGGGTTAAGGTGTTTAAGCCGCGGGGGGTGTTGGCTCTCTCCAGGCCGGCTCTTTTGTCCTCGCCGTCGGCCTCTTGGTATTCAGATCAGCTGATATCGGGGGACCGTGTGAGAATCTGTTGGCCGTGTGGCTTCCTCAGAAGGATCTGTGTTTCTCTGGATGACGGAGCTGTTGGTAACTCCGACGGACGCGACCACGTTTCTCTCCTGAGCCTTTTGGGTAAGATGTTAAACCCGAACTTTCCCTCATTCGGCCAGTTATCTTTGACGAGCCAGTCAGAGACGCTGAGAAAGATCCGGTCCTGGCTTGAAATATTCAATTCTCCAATGAAAATCTTTGTTTGAGTAATCTCATATTGACTCATCAATTCTAGAAATCTATCTTTTAATAAATGTCTTTTCACTATGGATGTATAAGTCAAATTTGACCCATTTTCAACATTTTTTTATATCAGAAATATGGGATTCTTTCAACCAAATTGCCCAGAAATAACGTGGATGTGTGCATGTAAGTTGTATGGAACCCATACAACATTCTTTGCAGGTAATATTAATGATTACTTCCATTGAATTTGGGGTATTTTATTCAATTTTAAAAACATTTTTTAAACATTTGAAAAAAAAAAAGAAATTAAATGGGTTTTAAAACAGTATCCAGTCTGTAACTCTCTCAACATCCTCTGATCTTAACTATCCATCAAATAATTCATAATTTTAGCTTTTTTTTAACCCAAATATTAAGTATAATGTAATTTAAATGAAGTTTATTGAATTAATTTTTTAAAAAAAGTGTCAGAAAAGTGAATAAAACGTCGGAAAAAGCGCTCCAAAAAAGTGAATTTTCAACATTGACCCAGAAGGACAACATGGTGGATGGTCAGTTCTTAATGTAAACATTGACCTGAATTATGCATTATAAAAAAAGAAAAGAAAAATGTGTGAGCGTTGCTTCTTGCTTGAAGAGTTTACAGCAGAAGTTCCCTGAGAATCTCTTTTATATTCAAGATAAACTGGCATTGCAACGGACATCTTTCTAACCTAATTATTATATATTAAGTCAGAAATGTAATCGTATCAGGAGCTTCAGTGAATCGGAATCAAACTGCATGGAGCATCCAAGTAGAGCTGGGCGATATGGAAAAAATCTAATATCATGATATTGTTTAGTATCAGTCAGTCCTTCCAGAAAAATGCGGAGTTTTTTTGTGATTGTTGTGGGCAAAAATCCTTGATTATGCGGCACGTTTTCTTAAAAAATGCGATGGAATATGCGGGATATTTATGCAATGTTATGCGATGAAATTGCGGTTTCATCAAAAACAGGGGAAAATGGCTGCTCTTGTGTGAAGTAAACGCAACATTTTTCTACTTTCTGCTAAGATATATGTGTGACTTTTTTGCAACGAAAATGCGGGGATTATGAAATCATGCAAGCCCCGCATATTTTGCGTGGAAATCGGCAATTTATGCGGCGAACGTGCGGCGTATTTGAAAAAATGTGGCCCCCAAATAAATATGCAGACTTTGGCTGATTATGCGTTGAATTATGCGATCGCATAATCACGTTTTTCTGGAGGGACTGGATATTGCAGTTATATTGTAGGGTTGACTATTGTTGTTACAAAAAAATATTTACACAATGAGATTTTTGATAAATAATCATCATTAATGTGGATATAATGTCTAAGTGGGTAAAGGCAAATAATATAACAGCTACAACAGTCTGGTAAGTTCAGAAAATGACATAACTTTACTGCCATATAGACACTAATGCCATATTACGATATCCAAAATCTAAGACAATATCCAGTCTCATATCACGATATCAGAATCAGAATCAGAAATACTTTAATAATCCCAGGGGGAATTATTTTTTGTTACCACTCAGGTATACAACAACATAGCTGGAGCTGGAACAGGCAGCATGCAGCTTTCGCGCATGCGCACTTAAAACTCTCCCTTAACTCTCGCAGGGACAGATACAGCATGACATGCAGGAGAGGAGACTATCAGACTATCCTCATAAAGAATAAGAACAGTGTGGGAACAGGAAAAAACACCTCAGCATGTAAGCACACAAACAGTACATTTGCACTGGGGCTGAACGATTAATTGCATTTGCGATAATATCGCGATATGTTAAAACGCGATTTCCTAATCGCAAAGGCTGCGATTTGGTCACGTGACTCGCGGGAGCAAATCAGTCTGCACTCCGCAGAGAAAGCATCAACTAGCACGCTAACGCTACGTCGTACCTTGAGCTGATTTCTGTCATTCAAACAACTCTGAGTTGTAGTTTAAAACTTTTACAGCCATTTTAATAAAATGAAGGGTTTTATTCTGGTTCGAGTCCATACGTGCAGTTAATGGATACAGACACACAGAACTGAAGGCTCGGTTGGCAACAATTAGCTCTGATTAGCGGTTAGCTCCGGTTAGCGGTTAGCTCCGGTTAGCTCCGTTATAAAGATATGAGTGGAGGAGCTGCCACTGAGAGGGGTAACAACCAGACTCTGATAAATGACGTTCGGGGAGCTTTCACAGCAGCGTGGCCGCGGTGTTTCAACAGTTTTATTAGTACAGTTAATCCCACGGCAAGAACACCAGCAACATGCTAACGTAACGATAGCCTCTCTGAACAAGAACACCAGCAACATGCTAACGTAACGATAGCCTCTCTGAACAAGTGCACACGGCAGCACGCAACTTCACGAGGGGGAGGGGCTGGAGGCAGCTCCTCTCTGTGCACTGTAAAAAAAATACACTGTTGTGTATGTATGTGTGTGTGTGTGTGTGTGTGTGTATATACTATATTTTTACTTTTATAACTGTCTAGTGTGTAATTGTGTGTTGTTCATACTATAAAATGATTTATTGTTTGTCTTTGTTGAATAATACAGAAGACAACGCTTAAAAAAAAAAGCAATTAGATTATTTTCAAAAATCGTTCAGCCCTAATTTGCACTGCAACATAACATAACATAACATAACATAAATGTACATTTGCACATTTAGCGGCGAAGGCGTGGGACTGGGGGTATAGGGTAGGGTGGGGGAGTTTGGCCTGCTGAGAAACACACAGCCCGGCAGTCCCACTAGTGTCCCAGTCTGCAGAATGTTATAGCGAAAACACAGCACGTTGCCGTGGTAACACCCTTGAACAGTCCAGAACTGATACGACAATCAGCAGGCAGTGGGGAAGACGGGGGAGGAACCAAGAGCGTCTCGCTTGCAGAGCCCCAACAGGGTGACTGTTTGTTTCAAGAAACGGCCTTGGCAAGGCAAGGTATCTTGGCAAGATATCGACATATTGCCCAGCTCTACATCCAAGGGGAACTGTTGAAACTCCTGACACATCAGCCCAATGGCCGACCGTCGGCAGAAAAGCCAGTCGAACTGATCAGTCGGGTCCCCGAGGTCCAAAAAAATGCCTCAAAACACACTGAGGAGACGCCAACTTGAGCATAGTACAAAAAATGAAAACCAGAAATGACAACGCGTCACGTGGGTCTGGCTTCTCCAGCTGACTGTCATGGCGGCTTGTTCGATATACGATCTCATATTGGACTAAAATAGTTCACTGAAACGTGTTTCTGAAAACATTTTAAGAGAGAAATAGGCCGTGGAGTTGCTGAATCTGTCTTCATTTCAGATCGACAAAGGTCAGTTTAAAAGATTTTCGTCAGATTTTGAGAGACTCTAGTCACGCTCATCCCGCTCCCCGTTTCCTGGTTAGCTCTCCACCAGTCAGATTGGTCATTGAGTCTGACTGCCGGCAGTGCCCGCCCCGCTGATTCTACATGTCAAATCGGCCAAAATGAAGGCTGACGACCCCTCGGACGGACGACGGCACGGAACACACCGAACAGACTCGAGTCACCGACCTCGCCAGACTGTCAGACGGCCGACTATCGGCTCGGTGTGTCAGCGCCTTTAAACTTCTCCTGAAACTGTTTTTGAAGAGGGAGCAGTCATGTAGTCATGAATAATCTGGCGCTCCTGTTGGTGCGGTCATGTATTGCATTAGCCTGTGTTGTGTAGTGTTTTGTCTGTATTTTCGTGTGAGTTTTTAAAAAGGGTCCATCTAGGGACGTGCATTGCAATTCAGCCTGAAGCTGTGTGGCATAGGTCTTTGCATAATACTATCCCTTTACAAATAATACAATTTTGTCTTTTTGTGTGTGTGTGTGTGTGTCTGTGTGTGTGTGTGTGTGTGTGTGTGTGTGTGTGTGTGTGTGTATTTTACCGTACCGACTGATTATCACACTTTTTGTCTTTTTGTGTGTGTCTGTGTGTGTGTGTGTGTGTGTATTTTACTGTACCGACTGATTATCACACTTTTTGTCTTTTTGTGTGTGTCTGTCTGTCTGTCTGTCTGTCTGTGTGTGTGTGTGTGTGTGTGTGTATTTTACTGTACCGACTGATTATCACACTTTTTGTCTTTTTGTGTGTGTGTCTGTGTGTCTGTGTGTGTGTGTGTGTGTGTGTGTGTATACTTTCTGTCCGTTGGGACAGGACTTTTATTTCGGGACTTGATGGCAGCTTCCTGTTGGTTGTAAGCGATGCGTAGTCGAGGTGTCAGACTGATTTAGATGGAAAATGATGCGTTTGGTTCTGATGTGTAATCTGAGGGAAACAAACAACAACAGCCAGATGTTTGGTGATGAAGTGACTCAGTGGTGTGTAAACACAGATAAATGCTTTCACTGAGTAACTCCTGCACTCACACGGTGCTAATGACTGGAATATTTCCACTGCAGGCAGACAAGACTGGGGGCTCCATTTACACCACTACGTTTGGTTTAAAAAGGAACAACTTGTGCTACGTTTCCCCCTCTCATTCCCCTGCCCTGGCGTTTCTCCCTCTTGTTCCCCCTGCTCTGGCGTTTCCCTCTCTCATTCCCCCTGCTCTGGCGTTTCCCTCTTGCGTTTCCCCCTCTCGTTCCCCCTGCTTTGGCGTTTCCCCCTCTCGTTCCCCCTGCTCTGGCGTTTCCCCCTCTCGTTCCCCCTGCCCTGGCGTTTCCCCCTCTCGTTCCCCCTGCTGTGGCGTTTCCCCCTCTCGTTCCCCCTGCTGTGGCGTTTCCCCCTCTCGTTCCCCCTGCTCTGGCGTTTCCCTCTGGCGTTTCCCCCTCTCGTTCCCCTGCTCTGGCGTTTCCCTCTCTCATTCCCCCTGCTCTGGCGTTTCCCTCTGGCGTTTCCCCCTCTCGTTCCCCCTGCTCTGGCGTTTCCCTCTCTCATTCCCCCTGCTCTGGCGTTTCCCTCTTGCGTTTCCCCCTCTCGTTCCCCCTGCTTTGGCGTTTCCTCCTCTCGTTCCCCCTGCTCTGGCGTTTCCCCCTCTCGTTCCCCCTGCTTTGGCGTTTCCCCCTCTCGTTCCCCTGCTCTGGCGTTTCCCTCTCTCATTCCCCCTGCTCTGGCGTTTCCCTCTGGCGTTTCCCCCTCTCGTTCCCCTGCTCTGGCGTTTCCCTCTCTCATTCCCCCTGCTCTGGCGTTTCCCTCTTGCGTTTCCCCCTCTCGTTCCCCCTGCTCTGGCGTTTCCTCCTCTCGTTCCCCCTGCCTTGGCGTTTCCCCCTCTCGTTCCCCCTGCTCTGGCGTTTCCTCCTCTCGTTCCCCCTGCCCTGGCATTTCTCCCTCTCGTTCCCCCTGCCTTGGCGTTTCCCCTTCTCGTTCCCCCTGCTCTGGCGTTTCCCCCTCTCGTTCGCCCTGCTTTGGCGTTTCCCCCTCTCGTTCCCCCTTCTCTGGCGTTCCCCCCTCTCATCCCCCGTGATTACAGCAAAGACAACGTCGGCAGTATTGACGACAAAATAGGCTATGGAATATTTCCTTCTGTATTGACAGGTGCAATAATTTTTTTTTATTACATTTATATCTGCATTAATATCACAACCTCGAGACTTTCAAACATCAACAGTTCATTTATTAATATGTATTAGTGTCAAAATGACATAGAAACATCTTTTCATATTCTATGTTGCCTGGAAACGCTTCCAACACGCTTGCGTGTCGCGTGAAAATAGGCGTCGGTTCTATTTCTAGCAGGCACGCATTTTCGGCGCGGCTCGAGCAGCGACTGAGACGTGCGTGTGACGCAGGCAGTGTGCACGCTCTAACCTGTTAACATGGGAGCTGAAATAAAAACGGACACGCCACGCAGCTGACACGCTCACACCACGCAGGCAGTGTGTAGCCGGCCTAAGACAGAGTGACAAGTGTACTCGCCCTGTTGTTTATTTGGTTGCCATGACTTTGCGAGTGATGACCTCCTGTCACTGTTCAGTTGCTCACCCTAACTGTACGTACACACCGCCGCCGACTTGAGCTTCTAAATCGCCGTTGCTGGGTTCCCTATCAGTTATGATATTTGCGTATAGGGACCAGTTAACGTTACCTGCCGGTCACATGGTCTCTAAACAGTCCGCTCACGGTGAAGTCCTGCACGGATCAACAGCTGGCGGCTGCTCGCTCTGCCTGCACGCTGCTGCGGTTCAGCGGCTAACGAGCGAGCTAACTGCTAACAGACACCGCTGAGACCAACAACCAATCCACATTCTGTCATTATATATGTCATTTATAAAAGGTTTCTAGTGTCAGTGTATTGGCCGTGCAGTGGCTGCTTGATCTTTATCCATGATGAACATAGAATGCTGCTACGTCAGAGCGGCCAAAGCCTCAAACAGCTTCCCCGGACTTTCTGACCAGCGTCCTCGACCGGGCGGCCAGAGCTTCTTTGCAGCTCAAGTCGGCGGCGGTGTGGACGTACAGCGAGGGGAGAGAGAGCAGATGACAGTTTGCGTGAGTTCAGTAGAGCAGACGGCTCTGCAGAGTCGTGTAATTACGACTTTATGACTTTTCATAAACGGCTGAAAGAGCGACGGTGTACATAGCGGAAACCCTGTTGTGTGTCTGCCCTATTTCTGACACCGTGGCGGCAGAAATGTTACCGTGGCCTTCACGGTAATATCAACATAGAGGAAACACTGTATCATAAAGATCAGCTGTTTGGGTGACAAGTTTACGGAGGAAAATTGTGGATTTTCTTTTTCAGTTTAATGTAATTTCACGGAGATATTGGTTCAGTGTAGTCTGAAGGTTTTGAAACGTTGCAGTCATGCTTCAAGGCTGATTTAAGTACTCCGTGAGCTCCCCGGAGAGGACTTGTCATCCACTCTGTATGTATGTATCTTGTCTGCGCCTGTCAATCCTCCCAGAGCTGCACTTTGCTCCCAGCATGCATTTGCTGTCCCTATGATTGACAGCTCGGTCCTGACTGGGGCAGCTGTTTGCTTTGTTTCCTCTCCTGACAGGAGGCGGGGGTTTGATACCCGCTGATATTATCGCCTGGTTACACTCGCTGTGTGCATATGTGTGTGTGTGTGTGTGTGTGTGTGTGTGTGTGTGTGTGTGTGTGTGTGTGTGTTAACAGGGAAGGCCGTTAACAGCAATCTGCCTTCTGGATTTGATTTGAAATAAAAAAGCTTTTCAGCATCCAATTATCAAATCTGAGACGTTTTGAGTGTCCTCAATTGCACCATCGAGCGGAGATTTTGAAAAATCACCTCGGCTCCCAACGGCGGCTTCACATTATGATAATGCAGCTTTTTGGCAAATTAAATTAAAGCCAGCAAAATGTTGACTGTGATGGATCGTCTTTCTGCACAAAGTGTCTGCGAAGTTGAGCAATGAAATGAACTGGAACTACTTTCTGCCTGGAAGCAAATGTAAAAACTTTGAGATGTTTTTAGAACGTGGTCAGCAGAGAAATGTAGTTTAGTTAAAGGGATCAAACACAACTCGACTACAGCTGCAAAGATTTCATTTCAATTCAATTTTATTTATAGTATTAAATCATAACAAGATCACAAGAGTTATCTTAAGACAC